>NW_027195039.1:120000-200000 GCF_038502225.1 Cherax quadricarinatus
TCCACCAAGGAAAGGATGCCAAAGAATTATTTCTCTGTAATTCTACTGCTCGACGCAATATTATCAACTATGACGCACAACTTATTTCATATTTGAGTTTTGGTATCTATAAACTTGACAATTTTAGAGCCCAGATTATTGTTTAAGAGGCACCTGAGTTTCCCTGTCAACTAACATGTTCATTTCCCCCCTATAATCTACCTTGTCCATAATTACTATTGCAATTGCTTTGTCTGCCTTCGTAAGGTGAAGTCCAGGACAATTGTGTTGCAGAGGCCTGAGTTCTGCTCAAACCTCTCCAACACAATTCTCATCAAAAATTTGTTGAGTTATACCATGAATTAAGGATAGATCCTGGACTTCACCTTACGAAAGCAGACAAAGCAAATGCGACATTAATTATGGAAAAGGTAGATTATAGGGGAAAAATAACGTATTATTAGAAGACAGGGGAATTGACGTGCCCCGTAAGATCTCGTAAGTAAGAATAAACACGTACTGGAACAGTATTAATGGTAGGTTTGTGTCTACCATATGTTAGAAACACCTGCGATTGTGGTCTCACGTGAGCTGTTCTCTACCCTTACACCCTCTCCAGCGATGACTCAATATATAAACTACTGGAACAGAGTCGAAACCATCTCTACAATCAATGCATTTTCTTGACTCACGAAATCGTAATGACACGATTGCAAACAAACCATACCACGGCTGGGTTAGAACCCGCGATCAGAGAGTCATGAAACTCCAGACTGACGCGTTGGTCACTGGGCCACAATAAGAATCTTATTGTGGCTAGCTGGTTCAGTGGCTAAACGCGTCGGTCTGGAGTTTTACGACTCTCTGATCGCGGGTTCTAACCCAGCCGTGGTATAGAATGCATTTTCTTCCTTGTAGCAGCTGGTATAGTTTTCAGCTTCACTTAGAACCACGACTGGACGGCGTGGTTGACTGGTTAGGCCAATGCAGTGTAGCTCCTGTCACATGATGCTGTGTTAAGTGCTATGTTAAGACTGCCTCACTCGGAGCAGAGATGAACTTTGCGTCACCTTAAATCACTCTTAGCCATTTTATTTCTTTAGATTCCACTAACTAGTTACCAGATAATGTTCCAGGACAGACCGAAACGTCGTCATAAGCTTCTCTCTCCTATGTGCGGGTTATTCGTGTATTATTCCAGTCACGTTATTGTGTCTTTTTTTCTTATCAACTTTCTTCTGTGTACGATATTCCAGTGTTGAAATTTTAAGGGTGTAAAGAGGAGCGAGTTTCCAGTTATCACACTGAAAGCAAATCACTTAATGATCTACGTGATACTGTACACAGGAGACAGGCACAGGGAGAGGGGGGGGGACATAATTACGACATATAAAATACTGAAAGGAATTGGCAAGGTGGATAGGGACAGGATATTCCAGAGATGGGACACAGTAACAAGGGGACACATTTGGAAGTTGAAGACTCAGATGAGTCACAGGGATGTTAGGAAGTATTTCTTCAGTCATAGAGTTGTCAGGAAGTGGTACTGTGCAGTTGTTTTGTAAATTTGAACCCGGTCAAATAATGCTTTCTCGAGTTACGAACGCCAGGATAACGCATTTTTTCTCAGTTTACTTTTCATTTATATTTGAAATTCTCTGTTATTCTGGGAGAACAAGTGCTTTATCTTATTTTTTAAGGTTCTCCAATTTGACTCTCATGTACTCATCCATGACTGACTCATACGCTCGCACATTCATCCATGACTGACTCATACGCTCGCACATTCACCCATGACTGACTCATACGCTCGCACATTCACCCATGACTGACTCATACGCTCGCACATTCACCCATGACTGACTCATACGCTCGCACATTCACCCATGACTGACTCATACGCTCGCACATTCACCCATGACTGACTCATACGCTCGCACATTCATCCATGACTGACTCATACGCTCGCACATTCACCCATGACTGACTCATACATGTATTTCGTTCTCTTCCACTTTCAAATCAAAAATTCTCAAGGAGAATACATTCTGGTTTAGAAAGACACGTAAGCAAACACTATAACATATTTATTAGAAAACGTTTCGGTCCTGGGACCTTGATCACTTCTAACATACAGAGGTAGAAAGACATTATATATATAGGCGGAGAGTGAGATGTGACGCACGTGACCTGAGGAATGTCATAAGAACATAAGAATGGAGGAACACTGTAGAAGGCCTACTGGCCCATGCGAGGCGAGGGTAGACGATGAAATCACGTGACTCCTGTGTTGTTGGGTTGGTGCTGCTTAAGTATCATGTATGCCAATGTTTTTGAAATTTTGTAGTTTCCAGTGTTGCGTTCTATAGTGTCGGTGACGGTGATTAGTGAGGCTTCTAGGCACCGTCGGCGTCTGAGGTCTGGTTCGGTGAGAACGAGTTGTGCCTCGTTCCAGTTCATCAAATGCCCCGTGGAGTCTCTGTGGAGGACACAGGCGTACCTTACATCGTCTCTGTTAGAGGCATTTCGATGTTCATTCAGGCGGACAGCAAGATCTCTGCCTGTCTCGCCTACATATTTCTTGGGACAGAACCCACAGGGGATAGTGTAGACGCCTGCTGTAGAAGTTAGAGGTGTGGGGCTGCGTTTCGTAGTGAGGTCTTTGATAGATGATGTGTTTATGGTGGAAACGTTGATATTACTCATAGCAAGTGCCCGGCGAGTATTCGTGGCAACATCGCCACATGGGAGTACTATGAACTGTTTAGGGGGCTGTTCCATGGGCGGTTTGTTGAGGATAGCTTGTGCCTTGAGTCTGCAATCTCGGATGAAGAAAGATGGGAACTGAAGACGTGTAAAGGCTTGTGTTATGTAAGTGCATTCTTCTTCTAGAAAACAAGGGCTGGAGATGCGAAGAGCTCTCAAGAAGAAGCCAATGAGGACTCCTCTCTTAGTGCGGGTGTCTTGGTGTGAATAAAAATGTATAAGATCGTCCTTGTTGGTAGGTTTTCTATACACTTTGAAGAGAAGTTTGTCACTGTTGGGAGATCTGCACAGTAGAACGTCGAGGAAAGGAAGTTTGCCATCATTTTCGAGTTCAAGTGTAAACTTTATTGATGGTTCAACTGCATTGATCTTGTTGAGAAGGGCCTGGATATTGAGACGTCTCGGATAGAAAACCAATATATCATCAACGTATCTTAGCCAGGTAACGGTGTTGGGAATGAGGGTGCTGAATTTCTCTGTCTCCAAGTTTTCCATGAAGAGGTTGGCAAGCACAGCACTGAGCGGGCTGCCCATTGCCATCCCAAAGCATTGTTTGTAACAGTTGTCCTGATACTTGAAGAAGTTGAAATTAACACACAGTTCCACTAGATTGATGAAATCTAGAAGAGGTAAAGGGAGGTCGTGGTTTTCAGTGAGCCTCTGTCTCAGAATGTTGATTGCAGCGTCAGTAGGAACGTTGGTAAAGAGGGCTGTGACATCGAAGGAAGCCATGCTTTTGTTTCTGACATTCAGGTTGGAAATTCGGGAGAGAATACATTCTAACATTTCAAAATTAAAATTATGTATTTTCGACTTTGTTTTTTGACAGCGGTTTTGAGGACGGTAGTGGCCGGTGTGGGGCCAGCTGGTGTCAGCAGGAGGGAAGTCCCTTCCCTCAGTTCTCCTACATCCCCTCACGTCTTCTCCCAGGAGGACTCTGCTAAGGACGTGAGAGTCCTGTCCTCAGGAGCACAGAAGCCCGAGTGTGTCCTCACACTGACCAAAGGCACCAGTCCTTCGTCTTCCTACACAAAGACCTAACTGGGCAAACATTTCCCCAAGGATCGATGGCTCACTTTCCCTAAGCCTCCCCCTCAGCCCTTTCTGACGACTGTGTTCTTGGTGAAGTGCGCTGACACGGACCCCTACTACCTGGCGGAGGATCTATGCGAAGGAACCATACCTCCGGCAGCAGCTCTAGCCATTGGATGCAAACCCAGTACGCGAGTCATCCTCCCACGCAAGATAATATGGGACAGAGTGAGATCTAACTTCCTGAGGGAGACTGTCTCTAGCAACCCACTGGCGCTGACCATAGTGTGTCACGAGAAGACGTACTACATGGCTCCAGCCCCCACCTGCGTGGTGGTCCGGGGTAAACATCACCCACGCCCCGGAAAAAAGGAACAACTCCCTGAGAAACAGATGGTCGATTTGCTTAAGGGGGAGTACACGATGGTCACTTACGGAGGGGGAGGGTACGAAACAGAGGTGACCTGTGCCAAGAGATCTTTCTGGATTCTGCCTAACGCCCTGATCAAACGCTGAAGCAGGATATCCCTCTCTTTTTTATTTATTTACTGTCCAAACAAGAATACGGTAAATTGATCTTCTCAGCTCTTTGAAGCGTCTCCTCTCTGTCTCTCTTTTTCTCTCTCTCCACTTCCTCTAGTTCTAAGAACATAAGGTTGTAATAAAGTTGGTAGAATTACCGACAATATGTAAAGTAAAAGGACACAAGTGCAACTAATGTGACATTTTATTGTGGCAACGTTTCGCTCTCCAGGAGCTTTATCAAGCCATTACAAACAATACATGTATGTATGTATAATGTTCGCCAAGACCATAGTCCTATCACGGGTCCCAATCTTGCGATGACCCGTCTCTGGCTCCCGATGGAGAAAGGTTTCCACAATGATGCGACGCATGCCGCTCAAGCGCCCCTCTGGTCAGTTCAACTGGTGCATCTCATAAGCGACACCATATGTAACTATGGACACTAGCGAGGAGGAGAATATGTCATTATTACAGGAAACAGCTTGTCTGGTTCGTTGACCCCATGGTACACTAGTGTGGCCGCAGTCATCTCTGGGTCCTCTTCGGGAGGGAATATCACTCCTAGTTGCCTGCGGAGCGTCTCAGTAACTTCGCACTCCAGAAGATAGTGTGTTAGGGGCCGCTGGACAACGTGCTGACAGTACTGGCACATCTCCTCCTCAGCCTTGTCTACCATCATCTTGGCTGTGGGAAAGCCCAAACGAAGCCGATGGATGGCGGTACACTGCGCTCTGGACCAGCTTCTATCATATGGAGGGGGTTCTCCCTGAGTCGCTGCTCGGTACCACTGCTGAGATGGGGTATCACCTAAGACCTCCCCCATAAGTTTCGTGGCTCTGGCAGCCACCAGTTTGGTCTGTCGTAGGCTGATTGGGACAGTAATCCCAACATGTGGATAGTCTGTTGCAGCCTTGGCTGCATCATCTGCCGCCTCATTTCCCCGGATGCCAGCATGGCTGGGGATCCAGTTCAATGTCGATCTATTACCCTGAACTTCTAAGGCTGTCATTATGCTCAGGATCGATGTGATGAGGTGAACATTATCCTGTGGTTGAGGATGGGAGAGGGCATTGATTGCAGAGGTGGAATCAACATGTATGACAGGTCGGAGTCGATGTCGTAGGGCATGTGACAATGCCTGCTGAATCGCCACCAGCTCAGCTTGAAGGATCGTGCAGTGGTCAGGGAGTCGCCAGCCTTGTGTGTGACCATTGTGGTACAGTCCAGCTGCTGCTCTCTTCCTGTCAGGGTCGACAGAACCATCTGTGAAATACACTGCACATGTGACTCCCTCTGCCAGTGCCATGCTTGTCTCAGCATGATTGCTGAGGGTGTCTTGACTGCAGAGACGCTTAGAGATGGGTAGCTGCATGATGAAAACATCGGCTGGATCTGGGCGCCAGGGAGGTGGTGGATGGTACCCAGCAACAGGAAGGTCACAACTCTTCTCACAGAGCAGCTGTACAGGCAGCAGCTTCCGCCCAGCAGCACAAAACGAACGAATCCAGGAGTAGTCCGTGAAGAGTGTGGGATCTTGTGACATGGTTGTTAATATCCGTCTCCTTAGTGGGGTACCTTGCTGCCGGTGCAGAATCGTGGCCACTTTGCAGGCGTTTATGTATCTTACTCTGTCAGCCAAGGAAGAAAGCCGGGCCTCAGATCTGAGACATACTGTGTTGGTCCAGATGGGGGCACCAAGCATAGTTCTTATCGCCTGGTTTTGTACGACCTCCACCCTTTGCCTGCTCTGCAGGAAGAGATGAGCTAAAGCCGGTGCACCGTAGTCAATGAGCGAGCGTATAGCTTATATATATTAAAAGCGAAGTACATCTTTGCTTGCCCCTGCAAAATGCAAAATGCAAAATGGAAGTCTGTGAACCATTAACTAATATTTTTAATTTATCTCTTCAAACAGGTGTAGTGTCTGATATGTGGAAGATGGCTAATGTAATTCCTATTTTTAAAACAGGGGACAAGTCGTTACCGTCAAATTACCGCCCAATAAGCCTGACCTCAATTGTGGGCAAATTATTAGAGTCAATTATAGCTGAGATTATAAGAAGCCATCTCGATAAGCATAGCTTGATTAATGATACTCAGCATGGATTCACAAGAGGCCGGTCTTGTCTAACTAATTTATTAACTTTCTTCAGTAAAGCTTTTGAGGCTGTTGACCACGATAAAGAATTTGATATTATTTACTTAGATTTTAGTAAGGCTTTTGATAGAGTTCCGCACCAAAGACTGTTGAAGAAAGTAGCAGCTCATGGCATTGGGGGAAGAGTGCTCTCGTGGATCGAGTCATGGCTCACTGACAGGAAGCAGAGTGTGTCCATAAATGGGGTTAAATCCGAGTGGGGATCAGTAACAAGTGGCGTTCCACAGGGATCAGTCTTGGGCCCGTTGTTGTTTATAATATATATCAATGATCTTGATGAAGGAATTACTAGTGATATGAGCAAATTCGCCGATGACACGAAGATAGGTAGGATAATTGATTCAAACGTAGATGTTAGGGAACTTCAGGAGGATTTAGACAAACTCTACTCTTGGTCAGAAAAGTGGCAGATGCAGTTCAATGTAGATAAATGCAAGGTTCTGAAGCTCGGGAGTGTCCATAACCCTAGCACTTATAAGTTAAATAATGTAGAACTTAACCATACAGATTGCGAAAAGGACTTGGGGGTTATGGTAAGCAGCAACCTTGAACATTAAAATGGTATAAAATACCGACAGGTTGTTAGGTAAGACACATATGCAACAGTTAGGTATCTTTATTTCGAAACGTTTCGCCTACACAGTAGGCTTCTACTGTGTAGGCGAAACGTTTCGAAATAAAGATACCTAACTGTTGCACATGTGTCTTACCTAACAACCTGTCGGTATTTTATACCACTTTAATGTTCAATCTGTCAGACACTGCAACACAAGGGTATCTTGGTACAGACCTGCAATCTACTTCGACAACTTCTACTAGTGAGAACGGCTGGATTTGAGAGGGACCTGACCTCCCAACATGTGCGTTCTACTAGTGACCTACGTCTCACCTCATGGCGCTATATAAGGCTCCATCCTGTCACTTCAACTCCATATTGTTTCAGTCTTTGGAACAATGCTCTTCTCCAGACTGAGGGACTGACTACCAAGACAGCAATGCCTAAGCGTACGTAATAAGGCGAATAGATTACTGGGATTTATATCAAGAAGTGTAAGCAACAGAAGTCCAGAGGTCATACTGCAGCTTTATACATCATTAGTAAGGCCTCACCTAGATTATGCAGCTCAATTCTGGTCTCCATATTACAGAATGGACATAAATTCGTTAGAAAACATTCAGCGTAGGATGACTAAATTAATACATAGCATTAGAAATCTTCCTTATGAAGAAAGATTGAAGACTCTTAAATTACATTCACTTGTTAGACGAAGAATGAGGGGAGACCTGATCGAAGTGTATAAGTGAAAAAGTGTTGCTGTGTGCTTCTCTAAAAGTGTTCATGCCCAGCACATAGATGTTGCCACCCCTACACATCTTGAAATGATGTTCTTCAAGCTCTGTATAAACACTAGTACCTCTGTACTAGCATGTGCAATGTACAGACCTCAGTGGCAACATGCAGACCCTATCAACTTCCTAATGGAAAATATTGACTCCCTTCTGCTACAACACAACTGTCAACATATTATAATTGTTGGTGACCTCAACCAGCACCTTATACAGAGGGACTTTGATGACCTTCTTGCAGTGTTTGACATGAGAAACTTTGTTGATTTCCCTACTCATATCTCTGGCTCCTCCCTTGACCCAGTAGTGAGTGATCTGGCAGAAGGCATAGTCACTTGTCAACCCCTCGGCTACGTTGGATCATCTGACCACAAGGCTGTTTTTACCACACTTAAGATCCCAACAGAACGAGGTGAACATTAAAATGGTATAAAATACCGACAGATTGTTAGGTAAGACACATATGCAACAGTTAGGTATCTTTATTTCGAAACGTTTCGCCTACACAGTAGGCTTCTTCAGTCGAGTACAGAAAACTTTAAGGGTGATGGACTGATTACATCGTCTTCAAGTATCTTCTGCTTCTATCAACTTTTCTGTACTCGACTGAAGAAGCCTACTGTGTAGGCGAAACGTTTCGAAATAAAGATACCTAACTGTTGCATATGTGTCTTACCTAACAGAACGAGGTGAGGAGTCCACACGCAAAACCTGGCTATGGGAAAGAGGTAATTGGCCAGCCCTTTGCTCTGAGCTCGCCACCACCGACTGGAATGCTCTTCTCCAGGGGGATGTTGACAACCAAGTGAAAGCCTTCACTGGACACATCCTTAATCTGCAACAAGAACACATTCCTCACCGGCAATATGTGACAAAGCCTACAGATCAGCCTTGGTTTGACTTTCGTTGTAGAGAGGCTGCTACTGCTAAGTACAAAGCATGGCGAAGGTATAAGAGACATCCTACCACCTATAACAGGAACTTGCACATGCAAGCCTGTAGGCATATGGGTGATGTTCAAAAGTGGGCCATTGCTAAATGGGAGGTGGACACTAAAAGAAAGTTAGCATCAGGTAGGGTAGGCTCCAAAACCTGGTGGTCCCTGGTCAAGGACAGACAAGGTTATCTGCCTGATGAACTTATTCCACCTCTAAATCGACAGGATGGGACCACCTCTACTAGTAGTCAAGAGAAGGCGGACCTCTTTGCTGAACACTTTGCTACCAAAATGCAAGTTCCTGATCCAGCAAGGGACCCTCCTTGGCTAGCTGCAAGAACTGTGTCAAAACTGTCAGTGGTGACAATAAGGCAGGAGGAGGTGCATTTCCTTCTTAAATCACTTGACCAAGAAAAGGCTGTGGGCCCAGACAAGTTGAGCCCAAGATTGTTGAGAAGATGTGCAGACCAGCTAGCAGCACCTCTAACTCGCATCTTTCAGCACTGCCTAGTACAGTATAAATGGCCCTCTCTATGGAAAGAGGCAAATGTAGTCCCTGTTCACAAAAAGAAGAGCAGAGCAGAAATCAGCAACTACAGACCAGTGTCACTCCTGTCAATCACTGGTAAGATCCTTGAGACAATAATCTCAAGACAAATGCCAGATTTTTTTGACTACCACTCACTACTTTGTGATCGTCAATATGGCTTCAGGAAAGGTTACTCTGCTGCTGATCTTTTGTTAAACCTCTCCACTAAGTGGCACCAGTCACTGGATGAATCCAAAGTCAGCTGTGTGGTAGCACTGGACATTGCTGGCGCTTTCGACAGGGTGTGGCACCAGCGCCTCTTAGCAAAACTTCAAGCACTGGGAATTGCAGGCTCTACGCTATGTCTCCTCAGTGATTACCTTCATGGTAGATCTCTAAGTGTAGTCCTCAATGGAACAGAATCAGCAAGGCATCCTATCGGGGCAAGCGTTCCACAAGGAAGCGTGCTGGGTCCACTGTTATGGAATGTCTACTTCAACGACCTTCTTCATCTCATCCCAGAATCACATGCATATGCAGACGACTGTACATTGACATTCACTTATCCAAGAGAAGAAATGCCAGCTGCTCTAAGCTACATCAATCACCAGCTGAGAGCTATATCAGCTTGGGGAAATAGATGGCAAGTAACATTTGCACCTGAGAAAACGCAAATGATGATCGTCTCTAGGCACCATGATGGTAATGCTGGTGCAGTAGTAAGGATGAATGGGAGGATGTTGGCACCTGGAGAAGAAGTTGATATCCTTGGGGTGAAATTTGACTCCAAACTAACCATGAAGAACCATGTTGTAAATCTTGCAAACAAGGCAGCCAGGAAGCTTACAGCACTTCGCCGTATCTCGCATCTGCTTGACAGTAGGGGTTGCAAGATCCTGTACGAGGCACAAGTACACTCACACCTTGAGTATGCTCCACTTTTGTGATGAATGGTTTGAAAAACCGACAAGTTGAAGATTGAGACACTTATGCAGCATATGGGAATCTTTATTCAGGAAACGTTTCGCCACACGGTGGCTTCATCAGTCCAATACAAAGAGGAAGGCGTAAGGAGAGGAGGAGTATGAGGTAATCAGTCCCTCAGCCTGGAGTCGATGTGTTCAGTCCATCAATCTACAAGATTGATGGACTGAACACATCGACTCCAGGCTGAGGGACTGATTACCTCATACTCCTCCTCTCCTTACGCCTTCCTCTTTGTATTGGACTGATGAAGCCACTGTGTGGCGAAACGTTTCCTGAATAAAGATTCCCATATGCTGCATAAGTGTCTCAATCTTCATGCTCCACTTTCTTGGTTTGCCTGCCCCCCCCCCTCTCATCTGCGACTGCTTGACAGAGTAGAGAACAGAACAAGACGTCTCATCTCTCGCCTGGACCCATCCTGGATAGATCTGTCATTTCAGCAGAGCCTTCAACATAGGAGGGATGTGGGTGGCCTTACTGTTATGTACAAGGCCAATATTGTCAAAATACCACACTTGGATCCACTTCGAGGACAGCGTGAAACAAGCTTTTATGCCACAAGACGGGCAGAAAGCAGCAACTTCACTCTGGCTGTACCCTTCTCCAGAACATCACTCCATCTGAGATCATACATACCCAGGATGACTCGAGTATGGAACACATTCGTACAGCATAATGATGTCAACGAGATAAAGTCAGTTGATCAAATGAAAATGCTGGCCCACAGATGGCTCCAACTTCATCCTGTTCCCTACTTGTATGTCTCATAACAATAAAAATGCTTTCAAATGAGCTGATGTAGGTAACAGCTCTTAGCTTGCCAATAAAGTTAGGAATCCTTAACCTGTAATATAGCTGTCAATAAAGTTAGGGATCCTTAACCTTGTCAAACCCTGTGTAAAAAAAAAAAAAAAAAAAAAAGTGGAAGATAGGTATTAATAAAGGGGATATTAATAAGGTCTTGATGATGTCTCTCCAAGAGAGAACCCGCAGTAATGGATTTAAATTAGATAAGTTTAGATTTAGAAAGGACATAGGAAAGTATTGGTTTGGAAATAGGGTAGTTGATGAGTGGAACAGTCTACCTAGTTGGGTGATTGAGGCTAGGACTTTGGATAGTTTCAAATTTAGGTTGGATAAGTACATGAGTGGGAGGGGTTGGATTTGAGTGGGACTTGCACATCAGAGCTTGTTTCTTGGGTGGCATTGAAAATTGGGTTGGGCAAATGTTTTGTTAGTGGGATGAATTGTAAAGGACCTGCCTAGTATGGGCCAACAGGCCTGCTGCAGTGTTCCTCCTTTCTTATGTTCTTATGTTAATACCGACACATATGCAGTATAATGTGATCCTTTAGCTCAGTGGTGACGTGTACTTAGCTCAGTGGTGACGTGTACTTAGCTCTGTGAAGACCTATTTGTGTGCTCTCTGTGAATCTGTACCAGGATGCCTTCTCTTGAGCAACTTTACCAGCAGCTGAGAGAGGAGCTCAGAGTTGCTAAGATGGAGATACGGCGATTAACGGAGGAGAACAAGAGGATTCGTAGTAATCCTTCTGTTGTGAGTCCCCGGGTTAAGAGGGGAGCTTGGTCAGTGGTCGGGCAACATGGAACCAAGCTGAAGATCAAGAAAACGGTTGGAGAGGCTGAAACAACGAGAAACCAGAAGACTACCGTGGAAACTTCCAACTCATTCTCGGTGCTACCTGACGAATGTGAGTGTTCTGCTGGGAATGCCACAATGAGCACCAAAGAAGCATTGGAAGACGTGAGTAAGACATCCCTAGAAACCCCAACGAAGACCATCGAGAACGTCTTGACGAATTCTACAAGTGGTGTAATGCTACCTGGCGAATGTGAGTCGACTACTCGGAGCATCACTACGGACGACGCCAAGGAAGGTAAAAACATTGTTGTTGTTGGGGATAGCCAGATTAGGTACATGGATAGGGCATTCTGTTTGAAGGACAGGACTAGGAGGCAGAGAGTATGTTTTCCTGGGGCTGGGATGAAGGATATTGTTAGCCGTCTGGATGACATCATGAGAGGTAATGGGAGCAATCCTATTATCTGTCTCAGTGCTGGAGGCAACGATGTTGGCAGACGTAGGAGTGAGGACCTGATTAGCAGGTATAGGTCAGCAATAGAGATAATTAGGAGGAAGGGTGGGAAACCTGTCATATGTGGCATTTTGCCAAGGAGAGGAGTTGGAAATGAATGGTTGTCCAGAGCAATTGGTGTCAATTGCTGGCTGGACAAGTACTGTAAGGAAAATGCAGTAGCATTCATTGACAACTGGGACCTCTTCTATGGCAGAAATGACATGTATGCCAGGGATGGGGTTCACTTATCTAGGTGTGGGGTGGGAGCACTGGCCAACGCAGTGGAGGGAGCTGTTAGGTCTTTAAACTAGGAATAGTTAGTGGTATGGGTTTTGGCGGGAAAACTGTGAAGTCGCAGGGTAGTAACATGAGTACTAGGAGAACTAGTAATAGGCAAAATGAGGTGGATATTGGAAAGCCAGTGGCACTAATTGACAAGGACAGTAGTAAGTTTAGTGGAATAACAGAAAGGAGCAGGAAGGGTAAAGAGAGTGGAGGGTCATTAAAAATTTATTACACAAATAGTCGCAGTGCTAGGAATAAGATGGACGAGTTGAGACTAGTTGCTAGTGCAGGTAACATAGATGTATTTGCCATTACTGAGACGTGGTTTAATTCAAAAAGTCGGGACATGCCTGCAGAATGTCACATTCAGGGTTTTAAATTGTTCCAAGTAGATAGAAGTATCGGGAAGGGGGGTGGGGTGGCATTGTATGTCCGAGATCGCTTGAACTGTTGCATAAAAACGGGTATTAAGTCTGAAGTAACACATAAGAACATAAGAACATAAGAAAGGAGGAACACTGCAGCAGGCCTGTTGGCCCATACTAGGCAGGTCCTTTACAATTCATCCCACTAACAAAACATTTGAACATCAAAATGGTATAAAATACCGACAGGTTGTTAGGTTAGACACATATGCAACAGTTAGGCATCTCCAATATATGAGTGGGAGGGGCTGGGTTTGATTGGTGTTGGGGGGTGCGGGAGTTGTTTCTTGAGTAGCTTTAGGTAGATGTCGTTTTGATAACATAAGAACATAAGAACATAAGAAAGGAGGAACACTGCAGCAGGCCTGTTGGCCCATACTAGGCAGGTCCTTTAGAATTCATCCCACTAACAAAACATTTGCCAAACCCAATTTCCAATGCCACCCAAGAAACAAGCTCCGATGTGCAAGTCCCACTCAAATCCAACCCCTCCCACTCATGTACTTATCCAACCTAAATTTGAAACTACCCAAAGTCCTAGCCTCAATAACCCAACTAGGTAGACTGTTCCACTCATCAACTACCCTATTTCCAAACCAATACTTTCCTATGTCCTTTCTAAATCTAAACTTATCTAATTTAAATCCATTACTGCGGGTTCTCTCTTGGAGAGATATCCTCAAGACCTTGTTAATATCCCCTTTATTAATACCTATCTTCCACTTATACACTTCGATCAGGTCTCCCCTCATTCTTCGTCTAACAAGTGAATGTAACTTAAGAGTCTTCAATCTTTCTTCGTAAGGAAGATTTCTAATGCTATGTATTAATTTAGTCATCCTACGCTGAATGTTTTCTAACGAATTTATGTCCATTCTGTAATATGGAGACCAGAATTGAGCTGCATAATCTAGGTGAGGCCTTACTAATGATGTATAAAGCTGCAGTATGACCTCTGGACTTCTGTTGCTTACACTTCTTGATATAAATCCCAGTAATCTATTTGCCTTATTACGTACGCTTAGGCATTGCTGTCTTGGTTTAAGGTTGCTGCTTACCATAACCCCCAAGTCCTTTTCGCAATCTGTATGGCTAAGTTCTACATTATTTAACTTATAAGTGCTAGGGTTATAGACACTCCCGAGCTTCAGAACCTTGCATTTATCCACATTGAACTGCATCTGCCACTTTTCTGACCAAGAGTAGAGTTTGTCTAAATCCTCCTGAAGTTCCCTAACATCTACGTTTGAATCAATTATCCTACCTATCTTCGTGTCATCGGCGAATTTGCTCATATCACTAGCAATTCCTTCATCAAGATCATTGATATATATTATAAACAACAACGGGCCCAAGACTGATCCCTGTGGAACGCCACTTGTTACCGAACCCCACTCGGATTTAACCCCATTTATGGACACTCTCTGCTTCCTGTCTGTGAGCCATGACTCGATCCACGAGAGCACCCTCCCCCCAATGCCATGAGCTGCTACTTTCTTCAACAGTCTTTGGTGCGGAACTCTATCAAATGCCTTACTAAAATCTAAGTAAACAATATCAAATTCTTTATCGTGGTCAACAGCCTCAAAAGCTTTACTGAAGAAAGTTAATAAATTAGTTAGACAAGACCGGCCTCTTGTGAATCCATGCTGAGTATCATTAATCAAGCTATGCTTATCGAGATGGCTTCTTATAATCTGAGCTATAATTGACTCTAGCAACTTGCCTACAATTGAGGTCAGGCTTATTGGGCATGAAAAATTAATTTTAGGTGTGATATACCGTCCCCCAAATTTAGATAGGGACCAAGGGAGACTACTATGGGAGGAAATTGTTAGGGCCACAAGGCACGATAATGTAGTAATTCTAGGAGACTTTAACTTTAGTCATATTGATTGGAATTTCTTGACTGGGAATTTAGAATCATACGATTTCTTAGAAGTAGTTCAGGATTGTTTTTTGAAGCAGTTTGTGACAGAACCTACAAGGGGAAATAACCTGCTTGACTTAGTTCTGGCAAACAATGAATCCCTTGTTAATAATTTAGAAGTTTCAGAGGAACTGGGTGCTAGCGACCACAAATCAATTACATGTAGAATTGAATGGAAGTATGATAGTAGGGATAATTCAGTAACAGTCCCAGATTTTCGCTTAGCAGATTACGATGGGCTTAGAGAACACTTATCATCTGTTGACTGGGGTAACGAAGAGAGCTATCAATATGACAGTTTTCTGAACACAATACATGCTGCTCAAAGAACGTTTATCCCTTATAAGGAAATTAGATCAAATAGAAATGACCCAAAATGGATGAATAATAGGCTGAAATATCTACTAGGGCATAAGAAAGGAATTTATAGGCGTATCAAAAGAGGCGAGGGTCATCTTATGAATCAGTATATTGACATTAAGAGGGACATTAAAAAGGGGATAAGAAAAGCTAAAAGGGACTATGAAATTAAAGTTGCTAGGGATTCTAAAACTAACCCAAAAAGTTTTTTCCAGGTATATAGAACAAAAGTCAGAGATAAGATAGGTCCCCTTAAAAATAACTATGGGCACCTTACTGACAAAGAGAATGAAATGTGCTCGATTTTAAATAATTATTTTCTCTCGGTTTTTACACAGGAAGACACTAATAATATTCCGGTAATTAATTTTTATAGTGGATCAGAAGAAGATAAATTATGTAACATCACAGTCACTAGTGAAATGGTTGTGAAGCAGATAGACCGACTGAAGCAAAATAAGTCACCGGGTCCTGATGAGGTTTTTTCAAGGGTTCTTAAGGAATGCAAAATGGAAGTCTGTGAACCATTAACTAATATTTTTAATTTATCTCTTCAAACAGGTGTAGTGTCTGATATGTGGAAGATGGCTAATGTAATTCCTATTTTTAAAACAGGGGACAAGTCGTTACCGTCAAATTACCGCCCAATAAGCCTGACCTCAATTGTAGGCAAGTTGCTAGAGTCAATTATAGGTGAGATTATAAGAAGCCATCTCGATAAGCATAGCTTGATTAATGATACTCAGCATGGATTCACAAGAGGCCGGTCTTGTCTAACTAATTTATTAACTTTCTTCAGTAAAGCTTTTGAGGCTGTTGACCACGATAAAGAATTTGATATTGTTTAC
Source organism: Cherax quadricarinatus (assembly GCF_038502225.1). Taxonomy (NCBI): domain Eukaryota; kingdom Metazoa; phylum Arthropoda; class Malacostraca; order Decapoda; family Parastacidae; genus Cherax; species Cherax quadricarinatus. The sequence continues at coordinate 136,208 of NW_027195039.1, forward strand.
TTAGATTTTAGTAAGGCATTTGATAGAGTTCCGCACCAAAGACTGTTGAAGAAAGTAGCAGCTCATGGCATTGGGGGAAGGGTGCTCTCGTGGATCAAATCATGGCTCACAGACAGGAAGCAGAGAGTGTCCATAAATGGGGTTAAATCCGAGTGGGGATCAGTAACAAGTGGCGTTCCACAGGGATCAGTCTTGGGCCCGTTGTTGTTTATAATATATATCAATGATCTTGATGAAGGAATTACTAGTGATATGAGCAAATTCGCCGATGACACGAAGATAGGTAGGATAATTGATTCAAACGTAGATGTTAGGGAACTTCAGGAGGATTTAGACAAACTCTACTCTTGGTCAGAAAAGTGGCAGATGCAGTTCAATGTAGATAAATGCAAGGTTCTGAAGCTCGGGAGTGTCCATAACCCTAGCACTTATAAGTTAAATAATGTAGAACTTAGCCATACAGATTGCGAAAAGGACTTGGGGGTCATGGTAAGCAGCAACCTTAAACCAAGACAGCAATGCCTAAGCATACGAAATAAGGCAAATAGATTACTGGGATTTATATCAAGAAGTGTAAGCAACAGAAGTCCAGAGGTCATACTGCAGCTTTATACATCATTAGTAAGGCCTCACCTAGATTATGCAGCTCAATTCTGGTCTCCATATTACAGAATGGACATAAATTCGTTAGAAAACATTCAGCGTAGGATGACTAAATTAATACATAGCATTAGAAATCTTCCTTATGAAGAAAGATTGAAGACTCTTAAGTTACATTCACTTGTTAGACGAAGAATGATGGGAGACCTGATTGAAGTGTATAAGTGGAAGATAGGTATTAATAAAGGGGATATTGATGAACATCAAAATGGTATACAATACCGACAGGTTGTTAGGTAAGACACATATGCAACAGTTAGACAACTTTATTCCGAAACGTTTCGCCTACACAGTAGGCTTCTTCAGTCGAATACAGAAAGTAGGCAGGAACAGTAGAGATGTGAAGACGATGTAATCAGTCCATCACCCTTAAAGTCGTAGAATTTGAGGTTGTCAGTCCCTCGGCCTGGAGAAGTTCAGTTCCATAGTCAGGAACTATCTGAAGATCAAGCGACAGTGCGGAGACTTAAATACTGTCGGAAGGAGAGGTGAAGGGTAGTAGTAGTAGTAGTAGTAGTAGTGAGAGGCCACTGAGAGGTCATGTCCCTCTCAGATCCAACACTTCTCACTTGAAAAGCTTGTCCAAGGTGTTTTCTGTACCAAGATGCCATGTGTTGCAGTGTCTGACAAGATGAACATTCTATTCAAGATTGATGGACTGACCACATCGACTCAAGGTTGAGGGACTGATTACCTCATTCTCCTCCTGTTCTTCAAGATTCTCCTTTGTATGGACTGATGAAGCCACTGTGTGGCGAAACGTTTCCTCAATAAAGATACCCAAGAATTGCACATGTGTCTAATTTATCAAGATGAACATCAAAATGGTATACAATACCGACAGTATTTAAGTCTCCGCACTGTCGCTTGATCTTCAGATAGTTCCTGACTATGGAACTGAACTTCTCCAGGCCGAGGGACTGACAACCTCAAATTCTACGACTTTAAGGGTGATGGACTGATTACATCGTCTTCACATCTCTACTGTTCCTGCCTACTTTCTGTATTCGACTGAAGAAGCCTACTGTGTAGGGAAACGTTTCGGAATAAAGGTGTCTAACTGTTGCATATGTGTCTTACCTAACAAAGGGGATATTAACAAGGTCTTGAGGATATCTCTCCAAGAGAGAACCCGCAGTAATGGATTTAAATTAGATAAGTTTAGATTTAACATAAGAACATAAGAATGTAGGAACACTGCAGAAGGCCTACTGGCCCATACGAGGCAGGTCCTTATCAAAACGACATCTACCTAAAGCTACTCAAGAAACAACTCCCGCACCCCCCAACACCAATCAAACCCAGCCCCTCCTGCTCATATATTTGTCCAGTCTCTTCTTAAAGCTACCCAAGGTCCTAGCCTCTATCACCCCACTGGGAAGACTGTTCCACGCATCTACAACTCTGTTAGAAAACCAGTACTTACCTATGTCCTTTCTAAATCTAAATTTATCCAACTTAAATCCATTATTCCTGGTTCTTACCTGGTTCGACACCCTCAGTACTTTATTAATGTCTCCCTTGTTTATGCCCGTCATCCACTTATACACTTCAATGATATCTCCCCTCATTCTACGCCTCTCCAGAGAGTGGAGATTTAAGGCTTTAAGTCATACGGGAGGTTCCTTACACAGTAAATCATTTAAGTCATTCTTCTCTGTATGTTCTCTAATGAGTCTATGTCCATCCTGTAGTAAGGGGACCAAAACTGAGCAGCATAATCTAAATGAGGCCTCACTAGTGATGTATAGAGCTGTAAAATAACTTTTGGACTTCTGTTACTTATACTTCTTGAGATAAATCCAAGTAATCTGTTGGCCTTGTTGCGCACACTGAGGCACTGCTGTCTTGGCTTTAGATTTCTGCTTACCATGACTCCCAAGTCTTTTTCACATTCTGTATGACCAAGCTCTACCTCACCTAGATTATAGCTTCGAGGGTTATTTTCATTACCAAGGGCAAGTACCTTACACTTATCCACATTAAACTTCATCTGCCATTTCTCAGACCAAGACATTAATTTGTTCAAATCGTCCTGGAGTTCATTGATATCCTCCTCAGAGTGAATTATACGGCCTATCTTTGTATCATCAGCAAACTTACTCATGTCACTAGTAATCCCTTCATCAAGGTCATTAATGTAAATTATGAACAAGAGAGGGCCTAAAACTGATCCTTGTGGAACGCCACTAGTGACGTGAAGACCTGTTTGTGTGCTCTTGAGTGGTGACCTGTACTTTGAGTGCTGACCTGTACTTAACTCTGTGAAGAAGTGTCTTGTTTGCTCCCGTGGACTGAACCAAGATGCCCTCCATCGAGCAACTTTACCAGCAAGTTAAGGAAGAATTGAAGGCAGCGAAGATGGAGATACGGCGATTGACCGAGGAAAACAAGAGGATTCGTAGTAGTCCTCCTGTTTCGAGTCCTCAGGTCAAGAAGGGATCGTGGTCAGTGGCTGGACAGCAGGGGACGACGAAGTTGACGATCAAGAAGACGAATGGAAAGCCAGAAACGATGAAGAAGAAAGAGACTGCTGTGGAAACTCCCGTGGAAACCTCCAACGCATTCTCGGTGCTTCCCGACGAATGTGAGTCTACTACTGGGATCGTCACGACGAACGACAAGGAAGGTAAGAATATTGTTGTTGTTGGGGATAGCCAGGTTAGATACATGGATAGGGCATTCTGCTTGAAGGACAGGAGTAGGAGACAAAGGGTATGCTTTCCTGGGGCTGGGATGGAGGACATTGTTAGCCGGCTTGACAACATCATGAACGGTAATGGGATCAATCCTATTATTTGCCTCAGTGCTGGAGGCAATGATGTAGGCAAGCGTAGAAGTGAGGATTTAGTTAGAAAGTTCAGGACAGCTATAGACATGATTAGGAAGAAGGGGGGGCGCCCTGTTATATGTGGCATTTTGCCAAGAAGAGGTGTTGGTAATGAATGGTTGTCCAGAGCAATTGGTGTCAATTGCTGGCTGGACAAATACTGTAAGGAAAATGCGGTGACATTCATTGACAACTGGGACCTCTTCTATGGCAGAAATGACATGTATGCCAGGGATGGGGTTCACTTATCTAGGTGTGGGGTGGGAGCACTGGCCAACGCAGTGGAGGGAGCTGTTAGGTCTTTAAACTAGGAATAGTTAGTGGTATGGGTTTCTGCGGGAAAACTGTGAAGTCTCAGGGTAGTAATATGAGTACTAGGAGAACTAGTAATAGGCAAAATGAGGTGGATATCGGAAAGCCAGTGGCACTAATTGACAAGGACAGTAATAGGTTTAGTAGAATAACAGAAAGGAGCAGGAATGATAAAGAGAAAGGAGGGTCCTTAAGTATATATTACACAAATAGTCGCAGTGCTAGGAATAAGATGGACGAGTTGAGACTAGTTGCTAGTGCAGGTAACATAGATGTATTTGCCATTACTGAGACGTGGTTTAATTCAAAAAGTCGGGACATGCCTGCAGAATGTCACATTCAGGGTTTCAAATTGTTCCAAGTAGATAGAAGTATCGGGAAGGGGGGTGGGGTGGCATTGTATGTCCGAGATCGCTTGAACTGTTGCATTAAAACGGGTATTAAGTCTGAAGTAACACATACAGAGTCTGTTTGGATAGAATTCTCAGAGGGGCATGAAAAATTAACTTTAGGTGTGATATACCGTCCCCCAAATTTAGATAGGGACCAGGGAAGACTACTATGGGAGGAAATTGTTAGGGCCACAAGGCACGATAATGTAGTAATTCTAGGAGACTTTAACTTTAGTCATATTGATTGGAATTTCTTGACTGGGAATTTAGAATCATACGACTTCTTAGAAGTAGTTCAGGATTGTTTTCTGAAGCAGTTTGTGACAGAACCTACAAGGGGTAATAACCTGCTTGACTTAGTTCTGGCAAACAATGAATCCCTTGTTAATAATTTAGAAGTTTCAGAAGAACTGGGTGCTAGCGACCACAAATCAATTACATTTAGAATTGAATGGAAGTATGATAGTAGGGATAACTCAGTAACAGTCCCAGATTTTCGCTTAGCAGATTACGATGGGCTTAGAGAACACTTATCATCTGTTGACTGGGGTAACGAAGAGAGCTATCAATATGACAGTTTTCTGAACACAATACATGCTGCTCAAAGAACATTTATCCCTTATAAAGAAATTAGATCAAATAGAAATGACCCAAAATGGATGAATAATAGGCTGAAATATCTACTAGGGCATAAGAAAGGAATTTATAGGCGTATCAAAAGAGGCGAGGGTCATCTTATGAATCAGTATATTGACACTAAGAGGGACATTAAAAAGGGGATAAGAAAAGCTAAAAGGGACTATGAAATTAAAGTTGCTAGGGATTCTAAAACTAACCCAAAAAGTTTTTTCCAGGTATATAGAACAAAAGTCAGAGATAAGATAGGTCCCCTTAAAAATAACTATGGGCATCTTACTGACAAAGAGAATGAAATGTGCTCGATTTTAAATAATTATTTTCTCTCGGTTTTTACACAGGAAGACACTAATAATATTCCGGTAATTAATTTTTATAGTGGATCAGAAGAAGATAAATTATGTAACATCACAGTCACTAGTGAAATGGTTGTGAAGCAGATAGACAGACTGAAGCAAAATAAGTCACCGGGTCCTGATGAGGTTTTTTCAAGGGTTCTAAAGGAATGCAAAATGGAAGTCTGTGAACCATTAACTAATATTTTTAATTTATCTCTTCAAACAGGTGCAGTGTCTGATATGTGGAAGATGGCTAATGTAATTCCTATTTTTAAAACAGGGGACAAGTCGTTACCGTCAAATTACCGCCCAATAAGCCTGACCTCAATTGTAGGCAAATTACTAGAGTCAATTATAGCTGAGATTATAAGAAGCCATCTCGATAAGCATAGCTTGATTAATGATACTCAGCATGGATTCACAAGAGGCCGGTCTTGTCTAACTAATTTATTAACTTTCTTCAGTAAAGCTTTTGAGGCTGTTGACCACGACAAAGAATTTGATATTATTTACTTAGATTTTAGTAAGGCATTTGACAGAGTTCCGCACCAAAGACTGTTGAAGAAAGTAGCAGCTCATGGCATTGGGGGAAGGGTGCTCTCGTGGATCGAATCATGGCTCACAGACAGGAAGCAAAGAGTGTCCATAAATGGGGTTAAATCCGAGTGGGGATCAGTAACAAGTGGCGTTCCACAGGGATCAGTCTTGGGCCCGTTGTTGTTTATAATATATATCAATGATCTTGATGAAGGAATTACTAGTGATATGAGCAAATTCGCCGATGACACGAAGATAGGTAGGATAATTGATTCAAACGTAGATGTTAGGGAACTTCAGGAGGATTTAGACAAACTCTACTCTTGGTCAGAAAAGTGGCAGATGCAGTTCAATGTAGATAAATGCAAGGTTCTGAAGCTCGGGAGTGTCCATAACCCTAGCACTTATAAGTTAAATAATGTAGAACTTAACCATACAGATTGCGAAAAGGACTTGGGGGTTATGGTAAGCAGCAACCTTAAACCAAGACAGCAATGCCTAAGCGTACGTAATAAGGCAAATAGATTACTGGGATTTATATCAAGAAGTGTAAGCAACAGAAGTCCAGAGGTCATACTGCAGCTTTATACATCATTAGTAAGGCCTCACCTAGATTATGCAGCTCAATTCTGGTCTCCATATTACAGAATGGACATAAATTCGTTAGAAAACATTCAGCGTAGGATGACTAAATTAATACATAGCATTAGAAATCTTCCTTATGAAGAAAGATTGAAGACTCTTAAGTTACATTCACTTGTTAGACGAAGAATGAGGGGAGACCTGATCGAAGTGTATAAATGGAAGATAGGTGTTAATAAAGGGGATATTAACAAGGTCTTGAGGATATCTCTCCAAGAGAGAACCCGCAGTAATGGATTTAAATTAGATAAGTTTAGATTTAGAAAGGACATAGGCAAGTATTGGTTTGGAAATAGGGTAGTTGATGAGTGGAACAGTCTACCTAGTTGGGTTATTGAGGCTAGGACTTTGGGTAGTTTCAAATTTAGGTTGGATAAGTACATGAGTGGGAGGGGTTGGATTTGAGTGGGACTTGCACATCAGAGCTTATTTCTTGGGTAGCATTGAAAATTGGGTGGGTCAAATGTTTGTTAGTGGGATGAATTGTAAAGGACCTGCCTAGTATGGGTCAACAGGCCTGCTGCAGTGTTCCTCCTTTCTTATGTTCTTATGTTCTTATGACTAATCCCCATTCAGATTTCACTCCATTAATGGTAACTCTCTGCTTTCTATTGGTAAGCCATGCCTCAATCCATGCTAGAACTTTACCTCCTATACCATGAGCTGCCACTTTTCTTAAGAGTCTATTGTGAGGTACTCTGTCGAAGGCTTTACTAAAATCCAAATAAACAATATCATATTCCTTATCACTGTCAACTGCCTCAAATGTTCTATTGAAGAACGTCAGTAAGTTTGTCAGGCAGGAACGACCTGTTAGGTAAGACACATATGCAACAGTTAGACAACTTTATTCCGAAACGTTTCGCCTACACAGTAGGCTTCTTCAGTCGAATACAGAAAGTAGGCAGGAACAGTAGAGATGTGAAGACGATGTAATCAGTCCATCACCCTTAAAGTCGTAGAATTTGAGGTTGTCAGTCCCTCGGCCTGGAGAAGTTCAGTTCCATAGTCAGGAACTATCTGAAGATCAAGCGACAGTGCGGAGACTTAAATACTGTCGGAAGGAGAGGTGAAGGGTAGTAGTAGTAGTAGTAGTAGTAGTAGTAGTAGTGAGAGGCCACTGAGAGGTCATGTCCCTCTCAGATCCAACACTTCTCACTTGAAAAGCTTGTCCAAGGTGTTTTCTGTACCAAGATGCCACGTGTTGCAGTGTCTGACAAGATGAACATCAAAATGGTATACAATACCGACAGTATTTAAGTCTCCGCACTGTCGCTTGATCTTCAGATAGTTCCTGACTATGGAACTGAACTTCTCCAGGCCGAGGGACTGACAACCTCAAATTCTACGACTTTAAGGGTGATGGACTGATTACATCGTCTTCACATCTCTACTGTTCCTGCCTACTTTCTGTATTCGACTGAAGAAGCCTACTGTGTAGGCGAAACGTTTCGGAATAAAGTTGTCTAACTGTTGCATATGTGTCTTACCTAACAACCTGTCGGTATTGTATACCATTTTGATGTTCAGGAACGACCTCTCGTGAATCCATGCTGAGATTCATTTATCAAGTTATGCTCTTCAAGGTGACTTCTGATAATGTCAGCTATAATTGATTCTAATAACTTGCCCACTATAGATGTCAGGCTTATTGGACGGTAATTTGAAGGAGTGGACTTATCCCCTGATTTGAATATAGGAACCACATTAGCCATCTTCCACATCTCTGGCACAACACTGGTAAGGATGGACGCATTGAATACACTCGTTAATGGCTGACTATGGCAATATAAACACAAATGCAGTATAATGTGATCCTTTATTGACTACGTTTCGCCCACACAGTGGGCTTTTTCAAGTCACAAACAGAGTTCTGTTTGTGACTTGAAAAAGCCCACTGTGTGGGCGAAACGTAGTCAATAAAGGATCACATTATACTGCATTTGTGTTTATATTGCCATTGTGTCGGTATTTTATACCATTTATTTCCAATGGCTGACTAAGAATGTAGAATCTACAAGATTGATGGACTGAACACATCGACTCCAAGTTGAGGGACTGATTACCTCATTCTCCTCCTCTCCTTACGCCTTCCTGATGAAGCCACTGTGTGGCGAAACGTTTCCTGAATAAAGATTCCCATATGCTGCATAAGTGTCTCAATCTTCATCATTCCTTAAGTACCCTTGAAAACAACTCATCGGGTCCCGGGGACTTATTTTGTTTCAGTTTGTCTATCTGTTTAATAACCATGTCCCTCGTGACAGTAATATTAGTTAACTTAAATTCATCAGGAACTAAATAATTGTTAATTACTGGAATCTCATTTACATCTTCCTGTGTAAAAACTGACAAAAAATAGTCATTAAATAAGGAACACATTTCCAGTTCATTATCCGTCAGCTGTCCATTCCCAGATTTCAGAGGTCCTACTTTTTCCTTCACCTTCGTCCTATACACTTGAAAGAACCCCTTTGGATTAGTCTTTGATTCATTAGCAACTCTAATTTCATAGTCACGTTTAGCCTTTCTAATCGCCTTTTTTACTTCTCTTTTAAGCTGAACATATTGGTCAGTAAGGTTAACCTCTCCTCTTCTGATGCGCCTATAAATTCCCCTTTTCTCCCCTAATAGATGCTTTAGCATCTATTGGTTTGGAAATAGGGTAGTAGATGAGTGGAACAGTCTACCTAGTTGGGTTATTGAGGCTAGGACTTTGGGTAGTTTCAAATTTAGGTTGGATAAGTACATGAGTGGGAAGGGTTGGATTTGAGTGGGACTTGCACATCAGAGCTTATTTCTTGGGTAGCATTGAAAATTGGATTGGTCAAATTTTTGTTAGTGGGATGAATTGTAAAGGACCTGTGTGTGTGGAAAAAGACACTTATGTACAGTTCAGGACATTTATTAAAGGAAACGTTTCGCCACGAGTGGCTTCTTCAGTCCTAATACAGAGAAAACGAACGAACGAACGAAAGTTCAGGTAAGATCCCAAATGGGATGAGCGGGGAAGACGGGACAGACGAAGAATAGTGCTGGAGAGGAGTGTTCTTAGTCGTAGAAATAGAGCCAGGGCTTAACCCAGCAGCAAAGGCGATCGTGGGACAGATATTGAAAAGAGAAATTCCGGTTCTTCTGTTGGGACTCCGGTGGGGTGAGCTGGGAGTAAGGGACTTGCGACCTTTAGAGCTAGAGAGGAGTGCAGAACTGAGTCATGTCTTAACCCAAAAAAGCTAAGGCGAACGTGGGTCAGAGAATGGTACCTGTCTTAGAAGGTACCTGTCAGCGGATCCAAGGTTATTTGTAAGTAGGGTTAGGAGCAGGATCATGCAAGGAGTAGAAAAGGTTGTGTTGGTTTGTGGGTCTGCGAATGTCTTCGTCAAGGAGAGAGGTCCAGTAGTCATGTCGTGTCTCAAGTTTGTCTATCTGTCTGTCACTGAGCCTCTTCCAGTACAGATTCAGCGCAGGGACGTCTAACTGGGCATGGAGAGACTCGCTTGTGGCGAAGTCCTCCCATCTGACATCAAGCACCCAGCGCAGCGCCTTGTTCTGGACACGCTGCAGCTTAAGTAAGTTTGTTTTTGCTGCAAGAGAGAGGGCTAGAGGAGAGTAAGTTATCAGAGGACGTATTAGGGATTTGTAGAGGTGTAGTTTGGTGCGTTGAGAGGCATGTTTCAGCTTGTAGAGGCCCGCAAGGGCCTTACTAGCTATTGCATGCCTTGAGTGAATGTGTCCGTGTAAACGAAGAAGGTAGTCAAGATTAACGCCAAGGACAGTGACAGATTGTGTGATAGGGAAGTAAGTGCTGGTGTCAGCTGTTCTGAGTTCGACAGGTAATGGAGGATCACGTTTCCTGTAGTTAAAATACGTAATGCTGGATTTTGCTGCATTGGTTTTGATCCTCCATTTTTGTTCCCAGATGGCTATCCTGTCAATCTCATTTTGTGTTTTGTGTGTGAGTGTATCTATATTGGCATGAGTGATAAGTTGTGTAATGTCGTCTGCATAGGCTAGTGTGATGGAGTTGTGGTATATAGGTGTTGGAATGTCGTTAGTGTATAAAATGTAGAGGGTAGGGGAAAGGACAGATCCCTGGGGTACTCCAGCATTTAGTGTGAAGTAGTCAGAGTAACAGCCTTGGAATTTGATTCTCATGGTACGGCCGTCTAGGAAGTTGCAGAGGAGTTTACGAGTATTGAGAGGCAGGTTGAAGTTAGTGCAGAGTTTGTACTTGAGCCCCTCGTGCCACACAGTGTCAAAAGCTTTTTCAACGTCTTTTGCAACCAGGGCTGTCCTGTTTCTTTGTTTTGTGTTTATGTGGATGTAGTTGAGAATGATGTTAATGGCATCCTGTGTGGATCTGTGTGTTCTGAAGCCAAACTGGCCATCTGAAAGTAGAGAATTATGTTCCAGGTATCTGCGAAGGCGATGATTAATGAGTTTTTCAAAGAGTTTTCCTAAAGTTTCGAGGAGGCTGATAGGGCGATAGTTTCTAGGGTCAGAGTGATCTTTATTGGGTTTAGGAAGGAGGATAGCAGTAGCAGCTTTGAAGAGGGAAGGGAAGTATCCAGAGGCAAGGGAGGCATTGAGGAGGTTTGTGTAGGCAGTAATGATAGAGTCAGGAAGGTGTTTCAGGATAATATGGTTTAGGCCAGAGGCACCAGGAGCCTTTGGAGGAAGGTGTCTGAGGAGAGTTTTAATGTCTGTGTTGGTGAAAGGAGTGTCGAGTTCTTGGGAGGAGGTAAGAGTGTTTAGATGTATGTGGCTGTCTGGTGTTGTTTCTTGTGTGTGTGCAGTGTTCCAGTGTTCTATGTTCTGAATGTGTTGAATAACGTTAGGGTGAGGTGGGTGAGCGTGGAAGATGTTCTCCCAGATGTGTTTGAAGATGTTGGTAGCAGCCTGTGGGTCTGAGATGTGTGTGTTGTTGTGGGTGATGTGTTTGAATTTGTTGGTGGGAGTAGTGCCTCTGATTTTTTTGATAAAGTTCCAGAAGGCTTTAGTGTTTTTAACACGCTGCCTGTCCGCTTGTTGTATTAGCCGTGACCAGTGATTGTTGTGGTCTTGGTCTAGGCTGTGTAAAATGTTGTTTCTAAGGTAAGTGAGATCTAATCGGACTTGATTAAATCTATGTGTGTTGTAGAGGAAGCGGTTGTGGTAGCAGATAAGTAGTCTTCTTGTTCTGAGTGACGGTTTGAAGGAATAACGAGTGGTGTGAGTTTTCTTTGGTATTGCGATGTTGGCTGCTTGTGTAATGGTGTCCTGGATGAGATCAAGTTGAGTATCGATGTCAGAGATAGGTTTGTTGTTGTAGTCATAGGTGAGGTTAATATTGTCTATGTGTTGTTTGAAAGCATCCCAGTCAGCGTTCTTGTAGGAGAATGAAGGTGTGGTTGGAATGAGGATAGGGTTGGAGGAGATGTGTAAGATGACTGGGATGTTATCAGAGCCTGTAATAGGGCCAGGTGAGATGTAATGTTGAAATAGAGAGCTGGCTCGGTTTGCCAGAATGATGTCTGGTTTGCCTTGGCCCGTGTGGTTGAAGAAGGTATTGAAGTCTGGGCCAAGATGAATTAGGTGTTTATGGTTTGTGAAGTTGAGTAATTGGTGACCAAGTTGGTTGTTACTGGTGTGATGAAAGGCAGTGTGTTTGGCATTCATGTCAGCTAGTAGGTAAGTTGGTGTGTTGGTGTAGTTGAAGACTAAGGAGAGGTCGTGTATGTTGAGAGTAGTGTTTGGGCGAGCATAGGTGGTGAAAAAGATAAAGGGGCCAAGGTGGGTGTGTATTCTGACCGCAAGACAGTGTTGGTGAATAAAAGGGATTGGGAGAAATTCATGTTTTATGTTGGAATTGACAAGGATGGCAACCCCATCGTGGGGATCATAGGGGGACTGTAGTGCAGTATAACCATAATGGCGGATACATTGAGGGGCTTTGAGGCAGGTACTGTTTAGCAAAACAATATCTGGCCTCTCTGCTTCAAGGAGCTCGGCCAGTAGGTGTCTAATTGTAAAGTAAGAACGTACGTTGAACTGAATCGCCTTAAACGTGATTTAATGGTTTCGTCTTAGCAAAGTTAATGTCGGGGGAGGAGTTTGGATTAAAGCCCGTGATAGTGGAGCCATCAGTGGATGTGTGTTTGTAGGTGCTACGGACCCGTTTCCTGGAGGGGGAGGAAGAGATGGATCTGTTTTTATGTTCTTTGGTCTGTCCGTTAGAAGTTGGGGTAGGTTTAGGTTTGAGTGGATTTTGTCTGGAGGAGGTGGAGTTGGACCTTAATGAGGTTTTGGTTGTGGTGGAGTGGGCGAAGGTGGATGCAGAGGAAGTGGAAGTTTTGGTAAGCTGTGAGGAAGTGGAAGCTTTGGAAGGGGATGAAGTGGGTAAGGAAGTGGGGGGAGGGGTGGTCGTAGCAGTAGCAGTAGGGGTGTTGGTGGGAGGTGTAGAAGTAGTGAAGAGAGGTAGTGGAGGAGGAGAGCTGGTGGGAGTAGGAAGTGGGGGGGTGGGAGAGAGGAAGGAGGGAGAGGTTGTAGGAGGCTTGGAAGAGAAGCAGGAAGGAGGGATAATTAAAGAGGGAAGATTGTTAGCAGACAAGATTAGGTTAAGGACATGTGAGTAGTCTGATTGGTAAGCTTGTGAGATTACCATCGCAGAGTGGGCAGCAGTGGCAAGTTGACAGTTAGTTTTGTAGTCTAGTGTGGGTGTAGAAGGAGAAGTGCTTGTAGTCTGTGTGTTGGTGTTTGATGTGTGTAGAGTAGAAGAGGTAGACCAAGTGCGTGGGGAGGCCCAGGCATTGGGGGTAGGGGAGGGAGGTGTGGAAGGGGAGGGAGGTAAGGAAGGGGAGGGAGGAGCAGGGAAGGGGTTGGGTAGGGAGGGAGGTTGGTTTGCTCTGAGGGAGGAGAGAATGTGCTTTCTAGAAGGGCAGGAATTTGCAACTGCAGTGTGTGACCCGCCGCAGTTAGAACATTTAAGGGGGAGGTTGCAAGTATTCCAGAAGTGGCCAGTTGCTGAACATCTGGAGCAGACTTGTGTAGATGTGCATGTGTTTTTGTCGTGGCCGAATTTGTAGCATTTAAGACATTGTGTGATTGGGTGGAAGTTCGGAGTGAAGAGAGCGTTTGGAGGAATGCGGATGGTCTTGGCAAAGATTCCTTGACTGAAGAGTGTAGAGGCGTCAGCAGGAGTAGAACAGCGTATTTTGAGAATGGTAGAGTTTTCTGGTCTGTAAATATCGTCAACAGAGACTTTGTTCTTAGTACTGATATCTTTTATTAAGTCTTCTTTGTCTGTGTCATAGGCTGTCAGGAGAGAGTAGTCTACGTGTTTAGCAATGACTGTGCTTTTGGCACGGTGCTCAGGAGTCCAAATAATGGTGAAGCCTGCGTTGAGAAGTTTTTGTCTGGTATCGCTTGAGGTGTACGCTTCGTAGGAATGTTTGTCAAGAAGGAGTTTGAAGCCTGAGTTGGTTTTGAAGACTTTAAGTTGAGGTGCACCAGTGATCTGATATAATAAATTTTCCGGACAGATAGTGGCATCAGGATTAGAAAATTTGAGGTTTAGCGAGAAGGAATTGGATTTAGTAGAAGCAGATGCAGGTGTGGGAGGTTGGGGGAGAGTGGAAGGGGGGTGGGAGGTGGAAGGCAACGAAGGCATCGTCTAATTACGAAAAGATGTAATTGGAGGTGACAATCGGCCAAAAAGTGAGAGTACTCAGCTAGGCAAGTACGTGTAAGTAGACACACGTACTTGCCTGGCGCAGGACACTGAGGAGGTGAACTGTAGCTTGATGGAGCACTGTATATCCTGAGTGGTGGCGAGACTGGCTGTATGGCGTGCAGTCAACAGGCGAAGAGAATTCAGGCAGCAAGAGGCTTCCTGCCCTTCTGTCGGCAACCACCGACGCACCAATCCTGATGGTGGAGAGGAAGACGAAGGTCCAGCAAGCACTACTCAAAGCACTACTCAACACGGGGTAATTTCGAGAGAGGCGAGATCGTCGATGTGTTAGGTAAGCACACGTCACCACTCGAGCTAAGTCGCTTGATCGCTTCTCACTGTCGAAGTGTTCTGTACACCTGGGGTGGAAGGAACGCGAGTATTTATAGTCCGGCTGAGGTCAGGTGAAGAATGCTGCATCTGATGATGTACCGAGTTGGGTTGTAGAGTCTGAAAACTTGGGTAGCTTGGAAAGGAGACTGGACAAGTTTGTGAGCAGACCTTCTACAGTGTTCTTATGTGGGATAGCGATGAAGAAGTTTCTTGGCAAGTGGTTCAGCTATGTTATAGAAGCCACTATTCTGGTTGAAGTTGTCGGATATAGAAATAAGTGATGATTCCAGGATTCTTCGGTATTGAGTGTTGTCTTCTGTGGAGATAAGTCTTGAGTTTCTGTAGTTTATCAAGTGGTTGTGTGAATTACGGTGTTGTACGCAGGCATTCCTTGTGTCGTCAGACCTGCTTGCGTATTGGTGTTCTGAAATACGTGTTTGGAGGTCCCTTGATGTTTCGCCCACGTATAACTTGTTGCAGTCATTACAAGGGATTATGTATACCCCTGCAGAGGATGGAGGCTTGTCCTGCCTACTACTGGTGATGTCCTTGATGGTCGTGGTTGTGGAGGTAGATACTTGGAATGATGTTTTGGCAAAGATGTTGGAAACATGTTTGGCAATGGAGTTGGTGGGAAGGACTATGTATCTCTTCTCGGCAGTGTCTTCTCTGGGTGTGTTGAAGATGCTTAATGCTCGCCGTCTGCAGTCTCTGGTGAAGTGACGAGGATAGTGGAGTTTGGAAAATACCTGTTCAATTATAGTGCATTCTTCCTCAAGGAACTCGTTGCTGCAGATTCTGAGTGCACGCAGGAAGAAGCCTATAATTACACCACGTTTGGTTTTGGTGTCGTGGTGAGAGTAGAAGTGGAGAAGATCGTTTTGGTTGGTGGGTTTTCGATAGACTTTAAAACGAAGTTCGTGGTCAGCTTTGCAGAGTAGAACATCAAGGAAAGGAAGAGTGTTGTCGACACATATGCAGTATAATGTGATCCTTTATTGACTACGTTTCGATCCACGAGAGCACTTTTCCCCCAATGCCATGAGCTGCCACTTTCTTTAACAGTCTATGGTGCGGAACTCTATCAAATGCCTTACTAAAATCTAAGTAAATAATATCAAATTCTTTATCGTGGTCAACAGCCTCAAAAGCTTTACTGAAGAAAGTTAATAAATTAGTTAGACAAGACCGGCCTCTTGTGAATCCATGCTGAGTATCATTAATCAAGCTATGCTTATCGAGATGGCTTCTTATAATCTCAGCTATAATTGACTCTAGTAATTTGCCTACAATTGAGGTCAAGCTTATTGAACAGAGAAAGAGGGTCGTGGTAAGATAGGAGAATATTTTAAGTCTGGGTTAATGGTGACAGCTGTGCAGAGCTGTGATCAAGTTTTTTGTCAGTTTTTACACAGGAAGATGTAAATGAGATTCCAGTAATTAACAATTATTTAGTTCCTGATGAATTTAAGTTAACTAATATTACTGTCACGAGGGACATGGTTATTAAACAGATAGACAAACTGAAACAAAATAAGTCCCCGGGACCCGATGAGTTGTTTTCAAGGGTACTTAAGGAATGCAAGATGGAGCTTAGTCAGCCATTAACGAGTGTATTCAATGCGTCCATCCTTACCAGTGTTGTGCCAGAGATGTGGAAGATGGCTAATGTGGTTCCTATATTCAAATCAGGGGATAAGTCCACTCCTTCAAATTACCGTCCAATAAGCCTGACATCTATAGTGGGCAAGTTATTAGAATCAATTATAGCTGACAGTATCAGAAGTCACCTTGAAGAGCATAACTTGAAAAATGAATCTCAGCATGGATTCACGAGAGGTCGTTCCTGCCTGACAAACTTACTGACGTTCTTCAATAGAACATTTGAGGCAGTTGACAGTGATAAGGAATATGATATTGTTTATTTGGATTTTAGTAAAGCCTTCGACAGAGTACCTCACAAGAGACTCTTAAGAAAAGTGGCAGCTCATGGTATAGGAGGTAAAGTTCTAGCATGGATTGAGGCATGGCTTACCAATAGAAAGCAGAGAGTTACCATTAATGGAGTGAAATCTGAATGGGGATTAGTCACTAGTGGCGTTCCACAAGGATCAGTTTTAGGCCCTCTCTTGTTCATAATTTACATTAATGACCTTGATGAAGGGATTACTAGTGACATGAGTAAGTTTGCTGATGATACAAAGATAGGCCGTATAATTCACTCTGAGGAGGATATCAATGAACTCCAGGACGATTTGAACAAATTAATGTCTTGGTCTGAGAAATGGCAGATGAAGTTTAATGTGGATAAGTGTAAGGTACTTGCCCTTGGTAATGAAAATAACCCTCGAAGCTATAATCTAGGTGAAGTAGAGCTTGGTCATACAGAATGTGAAAAAGACTTGGGAGTCATGGTAAGCAGAAATCTAAAGCCAAGACAGCAGTGCCTCAGTGTGCGCAACAAGGCCAACAGATTACTTGGATTTATCTCAAGAAGTATAAGTAACAGAAGTCCAAAAGTTATTTTACAGCTCTATACATCACTAGTGAGGCCTCATTTAGATTATGCTGCTCAGTTTTGGTCCCCTTACTACAGGATGGACATAGACTCATTAGAGAACATACAGAGAAGAATGACTAAAATGATTTACTGTGTAAGGAACCTCCCGTATGAAGATAGACTTAAAGCCTTAAATCTCCACTCTCTGGAGAGGCGTAGAATGAGGGGAGATATCATTGAAGTGTATAAGTGGATGACGGGCATAAACAAGGGAGACATTAATAAAGTGTTCCTACATTCTTATGTTCTTATGTTCTTACTGAACCGACAACTTTGGGTTTGAGATTTGTAATGATTGTGTATTAGTTTATGTCTGCAGGTGTTAGTTTGTGTTAACAGGTGTTAGTTAACATCAGGCTTGTTCATGGATATGCTGGTCAACTTCAGACGTGTTCTGACAAATGTTGGTCAACATCAGGCTTGTGGACTGATGTGAAGTTGTGTTACTATGGACGACCCTTCGTCAGACAGCTAGTGCTGCTGACATTGTTATAAACTACTCAGCAAAGACATGCTGTAGTCATGCCCTGTTTGGTAATGAACCTTATCTCTCTCTCTCTCTCTCTCTCTCTCTCTCTCTCTCTCTCTCTCTCTCTCTGACGTAGTGGCTTGTGATTAGCCACGTAGATGCTGGTTGTCAATGTATTAATTTGGTGGTGGTAGTAACTCATGGTGATGTAAGTAGAAGTAGTAATAGCTGGTGTGGTAGTGCTGGTTGTCAGTAGTGGTGGTAGTAGTAGCTGGTCGTACTTGACAGTCATCCTTCAACACACACAGGGGTGGTACTTGACAGTCATAAGAACATAAGAAAGGAGGACCACTGTAGCAGGCCAGCTGGCCCATACTAGGCAGGTCCTTTACAATCCATCCCACCAACAAAACGTTTGCCCAACCCAATTTTCAATGCTACCCAAGAAATAAGTTCTGATAACTCTATCCACTCATTTGTAAGTCCCACTCAAATCCAACCCCTCCCACTCATGTACTTATCCAACCTAAATTTGAAACTACCCAAAGTCCCAGCCTCAATAACCCAACTAGGTAGACTGTTCCACTCATCAACTACCCTATTTCCAAACCAATACTTTCCTATGTCCTTTCTAAATCAACACACACAAAGGTGATACTTGACAGTCATCCTCCAGCACACACAAGGGTGGTACTTGACAGTCATCCTTCAGCACCCACACAGGGGTGGTACTTGACAGTCATCCTCCAGCACACACACAGGGGTGGTACTTGACAGTCATCCTTCAGCACCCACACAGGGGTGGTACTTGACAGTCATCCTCCAGCACACACACAAGGGTGGTACTTGACAGTCATCCTCCAGCACACACACAGGGGTGGTACTTGACAGTCATCCTTCAGCACACACACAGGGGTGGTACTTGAGTCATCCTCCAGCACACACACAGGGGTGGTACTTGAGTCATCCTGCAGCACACACACAGGGGTGGTACTTGAGTCATCCTGCAGCACACACACAGGGGTGGTACTTGAGTCATCCTCCAGCACACACACAGGGGTGGTACTTGAGTCATCCTGTAGCACACACAGGGTCGAGTGGTCAATTATTAACGCTGGTTCAGAGGTAGTGTTCTCAGGGGAGTCTCGACGCTCAACACTTCACTCTTCATCTAATTTACTTCGTTCTATCCAAAACTGTTGTGTAAACACTGGGAAAACGGCACACACACACACACACACACACACACACACACACACACACACACACACACACACACACACACACACACAAACGAGTAGCCAGGAAGTGGAATAGTTTGGGAAGCGATGTAGTGGAGGCAGGATCCATTCATAGCTTTAAGCAGAGGTACGATAAAGCTCATGGTGCAGGGAGAGTGATCCAGTAGCGGCCAGTGAAGAGGCGGGGCCAGGAGCTATGAATCGACCCCTGCAACCACAATTAGGTGAGTACATGCCTTTCAACATTTTGATTACAGGGTTAGACCGAGTATTGTCGGCAGTGTTGCTGGTAGATGTAGACCTTTGTAGATGAATGGTTCAGAGAACCGACATGTTGATAAATTAGACACATGTGCAACTCTTGGGTATGGTATAAACCTTGGTAATAAATACCGACAAGTTGGTTTAGAAAGACACGTAAGCAAACACTATAACATATTTATTAGAAAACGTTTCGGTCCTGGAACCTTGATCACTTCTTGATCAGAAGTGATCAAGGTTCCAGGACCGAAACGTTTTCTAATAAATATGTTATAGTGTTTGCTTACGTGTCTTTCTAAACCAACTCTTGGGTATCAATAAAGATACCCAAGAGTTGCACATGTGTCTAATTTATCAGATGTAGACGTTACTGTGGGTTCCGTCGACAGCATGTGGATATACATCCTCTCGCTGATTTTCTCCTCCGTTCTCATCAAAGTATTCTTGTCTCTGGACTCTGTATATTTTATTTTACAATTCCAGTACCATTCCAGCGCAAATTTCTGTTGTTTAAACGTAAGTCACTCCGAGTCCATCGCTACGACCAACTGCGACACCCGTAATAATATTATGTTATATTTGTGATTATATTACTCTGTGTTAATATTATATTTAGTGAATGGAATATATATTAATCCCAGGATATTATCCTGTACCTAGACGCAAGTATATATAAGATTGTTTATATGGTATTATTACTGTGTGATATTGTTTGTAGGCAGTGATGCAGTGCTCGTGCTGACAGTCTTGTTATGGTGGCTATCAGAGGCTGTTATCAGGCCAGTTATACTGACTGCTGTGCTGATAGTGTGTGATTAATAACTTACATACACACATGCATGTACACACACACACACACACCTACCTAGTGTGTGTGTGTGTGTCTAGATGGCCAAAGACTGAAAACCTCACTCAAGGAAAAAGATCTGGGGGTAAGTATAACACCGAGCATATCTCCTGAGGCACACATAAATCAGATAACTGCTGCAGCATACGGATGTTTGGCAAGCCTACGGATAGCGTTCCGATACCTCAGTAAGGATTCGTTCAAGACTCTGTATACCATTTACGTCAGCACCATTACGGCAGCACCAGTTTGGAATCCACACCTGGTCAAGCACGTCAAGAAATTAGAGAAAGTGCAAAGGTTTGCAACAAGACTAGTCCCAGAGCTACGGGGATTGTCCTACGAATGATAACGACATATAAAATACTGCGCGGAATAGACAAGGTGGACAAAGATGGGATGTTCCAGAGAAGGGACACAGAAACAAGAGGTCACAATTGGAAGTTGAAGACTCGGGTGAATCAATGGGATGTTAGGAAGTATTTTTTCAGTCATAGAGTTGTCAGGCCGTGGAATAGCCTAGAAAGTGACGTAGTGGAGGCGGGAACCATACATAGTTTTAAGGCGAGGTATGATAAAGCTCATGGAGCAGGGAGAGAGAGGACCTAGTAGCAATCAGTGAAGAGGAGGGGCCAGGAGCCATGACTCGGCCCCTGCAACCACAAATAGGTGAGTACACCTGTGACCAGCGGGGTTCCACAGGGGTCAGTCCTAGGACCAGTGCTGTTTCTGGTATTTGCGAACGACATGACGGAAGGAATAGACTCCGAAGTGTCCCTGTTTGCAGATGACGTGAAGTTGATGAGAAGAATTCATTCGATCGAAGACCAGGCAGAACTACAAAGGGAGCTGGACAGGCTGCAGACCTGGTCCAGCAATTGGCTCCTGGAGTTCAACTCCACCAAGTGCAAAGTCATGAAGATTGGGAAAGGGCAAAGAAGACCGCAGACGGAGTACAGTCTAGGGGACCAGAGACTACAAACCTCATTCAAGGAAAAAGATCTTGGGGTGAGTATAACACCAGGCACATCTCCTGAAGCGCACATCAACCAAATAACTGCTGCAGCATATGGGCGCCAAGCAAGCCTCAGAACAGCATTCCGACATCTCAATAAGGAATCGATCAGGACCCTGTACACCGTCTGCGTTAGGCCCATATTGGAGTATACGGCACCAGTTTGGAACCCACACCTAGCCAAGCACGTAAAGAAACAAGACTAGTCCCAGAGCTAAGAGGTATGTCCTACGAGGAGAGGTTAAGGGAAATCAACCTGACAACACTGGAGGACAGGAGAGATAGGGGGGACATGATAACGACATACAAAATACTGAGAGGAATTGACAAGGTGGACAAAGAGAGGATGTTCCAGAGATGGGACACAGCAAAAAGGGGACACTGTTGGAAGTTGAAGACACAGATGAATCACAGGGATGTTAGGAAGTATTTCTTCAGTCACAGAGTAGTCAGGAAGTGGAATAGTTTGGGAAGCGATGTAGTAGAGGCAGGATCCATACATAGCTTTAAGCAGAGGTATGATAAAGCTCAAGGTTCAGGGAGAGTGACCTAGTAGCGACCAGTGAAGAGGCGGGGCCAGGAGCTTGGGATCGACCCCTGCAACCTCAACTAGGTGAGTACACACACACACACAGGACTTCAAAGAGACCTGAACAGGCTGGACACGTGGTTCAGCAACTGGCTTCTCGAATTCAACCCCGCCAAATGCAAAGTCAAGAAGATCGGAGAAGGGCGCAGGAGACCGCAAACAGAGTATAAGCTAGGTGGACAAAGACTACAAACCTCTCTCAAGGAGAAAGATCCTGGCGTGAGTATAACACTGAGCACGTCTCAGGAAGTACACATCACCCAGATAACTGCTGCAGCATATGGGCGCCTTTCAAACCTAAGATTAGCGTTCCGATACCTAAGTAAGGAATCTTTCAAGACACTGTACACTGTGTAAGTCAAGCCCATACTGGAGTATGCAGCACCAGTCTCGAACCCGCACCGGGTCAAGCACGTCAAGAAATTATAGAAAGTGCAAAGGTTTGCAACAAGGCTAGTTCCAGAGCTAAGGGGAATGTCCTACGAAGATAGGTTAAGGGAAATCGTCCTGGCGACACTGGAGGACAGGAGGGTTAGGAGAGACATGATAACAACATACAAAATACTGCGAGGAATTGACAAGGTGGACAGAGACAGGATGTTCCAGAGATGGGACACAGAAACAAGTGGCCACAATTAGAAGTTGAAGATTCAGATGAGTCATAGAGATGTTAGGAAGTATTTCTTTAGTCAATGAGTTGTCAGGAAGTGGATAATCTGGCAAGCGATGTAGTGGAGGCAGGGACCATACATAGTTTTAAGACGAGGTTTGATAAAGCTCCTGGAGCAGGGTGAGGGAGGACCTAGTAGTGAGCAGTGAAGAGGCGGGGCCAGGCGCTATGTATCGACACCTGCAACCACAAATAGGTGAGTACACACACACACACACTCACACGAGTGATGAGAAGTGCAGGCCTCAATCACTCCATCCTGGGAAACAACAGAACATGTCTGTCAGTATGTGGCAGGGTGTAGGGACTGGACTTTTCCTGTGTAAGATTATATGCTAAGTTTACTGGTGTTCCATATTTGTGGTGTCTGAGCTCTAACTCGTTCCTCCCAAGTATTGTTTATCACAGTCTGTACATGGAATCTTCCATACAAGAGAACTGATGTTATTTGATTTTGAATGCCAGGGAAGTCAGTGTTAGGACTGGTTTTTGATGTGAAGACTGATACGTTAATGACATTTCTCTTCAGTCTTAGTATGACTTATATGTGGTAGTTGATAGGATTATTTGGGCTCTGTCTTAAATTTTTAATGGAAATTATAATGCGGGGCTGTAGCTGGTGACGTTTGTCTCCTCTTATAATAATAATAATAATAATAATAATAATAATAATAATAATAATAATAATAATAATAATAATAATAATAATAATAATAATGATCTATAAAGAAACTAAAGAAGACGTCTAGTGATAGGAATAGTTATAAGGTTAGTTATATTAGAAGATTTAAAGTAATTCTTCTTTTTTCAGCGCTTAATCCATCTTAAGATGTAAAACTAGAAGTGAGTTGCAGCAGACAACCATCTGGAAGGTTGATCAGAGCTGAGACGACCTTCGAGGTCGTCAAGATTGAATCTTCAAGCTATAATAACGTGAATTCCCACCATGTTGTGAAGCTAGAGGAGGACTTATTGGATGATACAAGTGAATCGTCCCAGCTCAAGAACTCCATACAGAGGTTTGCAATTACGACGCCTGTGGAAGATGCAATTGACATGCCAGACTTCTGCCTGCAATACATGGGGCTCTGAGAGGAGGCACACCAAAAGTAGAAATTAGAAAGCTTTCAAAATATCTCATAGAGAGGGTAGCAACAGCTGGGGGTACAGATGACCGCACAATACCAAAAATTTGATAAATTGATATGAATTGCTTGCCAAAAATAGAATAATATCGTAGAAGACGTGTGTTAGACTAAGCTGGAGAAGTCCCTCATTGACCTACTACATTAGACAAGTCAGATCAAGACTTGATATAATAATAATAATAATAATAATAATAACTTTATTTTACTACAAGTACATGTACAGGGTATACAGTCCTAGCTGATAACAATGACGTACTACTATATAGAAAGTCCCTTGTTATGCTCCGCATTTCGGGTAAATTAGGTCAGTGTCCCAGGATGCGACCCACACCAGTCGACTAACACCCAGGTACCCATTTTACTGATGGGGAACATAGACAACAGGTGGAAAGAAACACGTCCAATGTTTCTACCCTGGCTGGGAATCGAACCCAGGCCCTCGCCGTGTGAAGCGAGAGCGTTAACCACCAGATGTGGCTGTACAAATTTTAGTGAAGATCACTTAGCAATGAAGGGGAGCAGAAGAGAAATTAACATAATATTCTCACTTTCATGGTGGGTGAGTGGGAGTGGTCAAGAAAACAGTGGTGGCAGGTTGGATGACGTTCCCGAGGGTACACTGAAGTCTGGATGACACAGGTCGGTGAGTTACGCTGCTGGAAACATTCTGAACAATGCTGAGCTCTGTAAAACAACGTTACCTCACTTGAAGTTTTTGGAATGTTCAAAGAGAATATGACCATAATAAGAATCACTTGGCCAAAGCTTCCAAGAAAATTTTATCCAACTGATATATACATACATACATACATATATATATATATATATATATATATATATATATATATCTATATATCTCTATATATATATATATATATATATATATATATATATATATATATATATATATATATATATATATATATATAATGTCGTGCCGAATATGTAAAACTGGTCAATTAGCAGGAACTTGTTAAAAATTAAGTCCTTTCAAAAATTTTCTTTTATACGTATAAAAATATATTTTTTTCATTAACGTTAATGTAAAAAAATTTAATTTTGCATCAAAAGAATCTTAGAAAACTTACCTAACCTTATTATAACAACAATTTATTTTAGTCTAACCCAACTGAATATATTTTAGATTTGTTTACAATAATTTAATACTAAACAAACACAGTGAAATATATTTTTTTCGTTAGGTTCAGAATGATTTTGGCGAAATTATTGCATACACAAATTTTCACTTGTCCTATATGGCAAGATGAACGTTGCTATTTAAGCCAAGATCTCAAGTTTTATATATTCGGCAAAACAACCACAGCAGAAGTTGAATAATAATTCTAGACTTTTTGTGTTACAATCAACACATGGTCAGAAACTTGCAATGTTGCAGAAATTAATAGAAAACCCGAGTAGTATCATCAGGGGAAACGATTCTAGTTTGATTGAGGTCAGGAGGCAGGAGACACCAGGCAGACAAGTGTCATGTGTTAGAAAGGTAGAGTATGATAACTTTACATGACAGCCAGCCCACAAGAACTGATAACGTAGTAATAACCTAACGAAACAAGTATTAGTCACAAGACAATTATCAAAAATTTCTTTAGACTTCGATACAATATGAAAGACTTTAAATTTTGAATATAGACATATCTGGCAATTGTCTTAGGAAAATGTCTTAATAATAAGGAAATGGGTCTATAGCTAACTCCCTTAAAACAAAAGGGAGATATCTATAGTTTATCCCCAGGGAAGACGTCTATAGTTTATCTATCCTACCCAGTTCTTGAGGAGATGCTGGTCTAACACAAGAAAACAGAAAAACGGGTCCTAATTCGTCGTTGTGGAACTACATCACTTAAGACAATTCACAACATTCATGTAGGAATCTGGCTTCAGGTTATGCACAATGGCCTCAATTATAAACAAATCAAGTTTGAATAATCTGAAAGTATTATTATATAATGAGCATTTATCATATTTTATAATTGCCGTTTGTAAGCATTTCTTTCAAGCCATGAGGTACAAGGAACTAGGACTCTGGCTTATGACCAATTTGAGGGATTGTTGCAAACTCGGAAGTGGCTGAATATCGCATTTGATTCCTGAGCAGTTCGTATCGAATATCAGTGTTGTGCTAACCTAACATTTAAAGGTTTCCCAGTTTATCAACTGTAAGATAAGTTGCAGTCATTACACCCAATCTTGTAGACACCACCAACACAGTGATGAGGGTAATTCTTGATCAAAACGCTCTTAACTGTCCATGAATTCTTAAGACTACTTGTATATTGAATCATTTTAAGGCATTCGACGGGACAGATAAATTCTCATTGTATTAAAGAACCAGCACATTCTTAATCATAGGTGTTATCCTAGGTTCAGTTCTATGATAAGTTTTCCTATCTGACAGCAAAACCATTTCTCCAAACTTCTTGGGGTAACGTAGTATCGTACAAATATCAAAGATTGTCCTAATTTCCTCATCAAGAAATTCTGAGCTGCACACTTGGTAAGCTCTCGGAAACAGTGAGAAAGACACTTCATTGTACTCTTGTTTCATGGTTAGAGTAGTAGTGGATATGTAAACACACATTAGTGGCCTTCCAGGTGGATCACAACATCTAAGAATGGAAGTCCACTTCTTTCTCTGCTGTAAATTTAATAGACAGGACAAAAGCGTTGACTCGACAAAACCGTGTTCGGATCTATATCATTCAGCCAAAGACACAAGATGACATCCACATATCTGAACCACTTAGCTTCGCAGGGCAGGATATCTGTCAACAGCTAAATATGGGAGACAGCTAAATATGGGAGACAGCTAAATATGGGAGACAGCTAAATATGGGAGACAGCTAAATATGGGAGACAGCTAAATATGGGAGACAGCTAAATATGGGAGATAACGGATTTCCTATAGCCATTCCCTGCCTTTAAGCGTAATATTTCCCCCTCAAACTCAAGCTTGCAATCAACTACACACACCTTATTTAGCTCAGTAATAGTGTTCTTATCGAATGGCCCATATGCAGAACTTATCTAATTCTTCTCCCAGATAAGATAACAGATGGGGAACAGGAACTCAGGTAAACAAATCTGTGACATAAAAGCCTACTAGCGTAAAATCATTAGACATGTTAACATTTTGCAATTTGTCAATGAGGTCAACATTGTTTGTAAAGTAAAAGGACACAAGTGCAACTAATGTGGCATTTTATTGTGGCAACGTTTCGCTCTCCCGGAGCTTTATCAAGCCATTACTTTACACATTGTCGGTAATTCTACCAACTTTATTACGAGGTCAACATTGTTTTTTAAAGGGTCAAGAGATTTTGCCAACATACCTGCTTAATAAATTCGCTTTTATTCATTAACTTCACAGTTTTCTTGTTTGTCACTTGTCTTCTGCTTCTGGATCCTCTCTTGTTAGTGACCAGTATTAATCTGGCAACAGTGATGGTCTCTGTTTCCTTTGTCATGTCCTGGTCGAAACGTCCACCATCTTTATCGCTGACTGATACGTAGCTGGTAGGAAAAAACCTAGGAAGGAATGGAAGAAATGTTCATTATCTCTAAAAATATATTATATCCTATTTTTGACATGACACCAGCAGGATTCCCATTGACTCCCTGTAATTGCCAGTTTTGGTATTTCCAGGAAAATTGGTTGTATTCCCCGTATTGGTTTTTTTAACACAACGGTTGTCTCCCACCTAGGTAGAGTGACCCGAAAAAGAAGAAACGAGTTTGCCATCATTCACTCCATCACTGTCTTGCCCGAGGCGTGCTGAGACTACAGTTTAAAACTTCAGATATCCTCACCCATCCTTCAGATTGCAGGACTGTAGCATCCTCAGCCATCCTTCAGGGTGCAGACGGTGTACTTCCCACATCCTGGACTGTAACATCTTAACCCATCCTTCGGAGTGCAGGCACTGTACTTCCCACCTCTAGAACTGTAACATCCTGACCCATCCTTCAGAGTGCAGACACTATACTTCCCACCTCTAGAACTGTAACATCCTGACCCATCCTTCAGAATACAGACACTGTACTTCCCACCTCTAGAACTGTAACATCCTGACCCATCCTTCAGAATACAGACACTGTACTTCCCACCTCTAGAACTGTAACATCCTGACCCATCCTTCAGAGTGCAGACACTATACTTCCCACCTCTAGAACTGTAACATCCTGACCCATCCTTCAGAGTGCAGACACTATACTTCCCACCTCTAGAACTGTAACATCCTGACCCATCCTTCAGAATACAGACACTGTACTTCCCACCTCTAGAACTGTAACATCCTGACCCATCCTTCAGAGTGCAGACACTATACTTCCCACCTCTAGAACTGTAACATCCTGACCCATCCTTCAGAATACAGACACTGTACTTCCCACCTCTAGAACTGTAACATCCTGACCCATCCTTCAGAATACAGACACTGTACTTCCCACCTCTAGAACTGTAACATCCTGACCCATCCTTCAGAGTGCAGACACTATACTTCCCACCTCTAGAACTGTAACATCCTGACCCATCCTTCAGAGTGCAGACACTATACTTCCCACCTCTAGAACTGTAACATCCTAACCCATCCTTCAGAATAAAGACACTGTACTTCCCACCTCTAGAACTGTAACATCCTGACCCATCCTTCAGAATACAGACACTGTACTTCCCACCTCTAGAACTGTAACATCCTGACCCATCCTTCAGAATACAGACACTGTACTTCCCACCTCTAGAACTGTAACATCCTGACCCATCCTTCAGAATACAGACACTATACTTCCCACCTCTAGAACTGTAACATCCTGACCCATCCTTCAGAATACAGACACTGTACTTCCCACCTCTAGAACTGTAACATCCTGACCCATCCTTCAGAATACAGACACTGTACTTCCCACCTCTAGAACTGTAACATCCTGACCCATCCTTCAGAATACAGACACTGTACTTCCCACCTCTAGAACTGTAACATCCTGACCCATCCTTCAGAATACAGACACTGTACTTCCCACCTCTAGAACTGTAACATCCTGACCCATCCTTCAGAGTGCAGACACTATACTTCCCACCTCTAGAACTGTAACATCCTGACCCATCCTTCAGAGTGCAGACACTGTACTTCCCACTTCTAGAACTGTAACATCCTGACCCATCCTTCAGAATACAGACACTGTACTTCCCATCTCTAGAACTGTAACATCCTGACCCATCCTTCAGAGTGCAGACACTATACTTCCCACCTCTAGAACTGTAACATCCTGACCCATCCTTCAGAATACAGACACTGTACTTCCCACCTCTAGAACTGTAACATCCTGACCCATCCTTCAGAATACAGACACTGTACTTCCCACCTCTAGAACTGTAACATCCTGACCCATCCTTCAGAGTGCAGACACTGTACCTCCCACCTCCAGAAATCAAGGTTCCTCACTAGTTACAATAAGGTCAGACTCCTCATCTCTAAGAGGCTCAAGACCCCGCGGACCGACAAATACACTCTCCTTGATTTTTTGCTTCACTGAACCTTGAAAATTTACCACCAAGGTACTTAAAGGCTGCCGCCGTTTTCTCTCTAGTCAACAAAAAAAATTACTCAAGCCTTTGTTGATGTATAACAAAAGTAACAATTTGGTTGAGTATAAAATTTAAGGATTCTGAACAATTGTTGTTGCAGGTTGTGATGAGCGTCAGTGTTTAGCTCTTCTTCATATATTGTGAAGTTCTCCATCGACTGTCCCATTCACACTGCAAACAGCGGTGTAGCGTAGCAACAGTGCAAGGAAGGTAGCAACAGTGCAAGGAAGGTAGCAACAGTGCAAGGAAGGTAGCAACAGTGTAAGGAAGGTAGCAACAGTGTAAGGAAGGTAGCAACAGTGCAAGGAAGGTAGCAACAGTGCAAGGAAGGTAGCAACAGTGCAAGGAAGGTAGCAACAGTGTAAGGAAGGTAGCAACAGTGCAAGGAAGGTAGCAACAGTGCAAGGAAGGTAGCAGCAGTGCAAGGAAGGTAGCAACAGTGCAAGGAAGGTAGCAACAGTGCAAGGAAGGTAGCAACAGTGCAAGGAAGGTAGCAACAGTGCAAGGAAGATAGCAACAGTGCAAAGAAGGTAGCAACAGTGCAAAGAAGGTAGCAACAGTGCAAGGAAGGTAGCAACAGTGCAAGGAAGGTAGCAACAGTGCAAGGAAGGTAGCAACAGTGCAAGGAAGGTAGCAACAGTGCAAGGAAGGTAGCAACAGTGCAAGGAAGGTAGCAACAGTGCAAGGAAGGTAGCAACAGTGTATGGAAGGTAGCAACAGTGCAAGGAAGGTAGCAACAGTGCAAGGAAGGTAGCAACAGTGCAAAGAAGGTAGCAACAGTGCAAGGAAGGTAGCAACAGTGTATGGAAGGTAGCAACAGTGCAAGGAAGGTAGCAACAGTGCAAGGAAGGTAGCAACAGTGCAAGGAAGGTAGCAACAGTGCAAGGAAGGTAGCAACAGTGCAAGGAAGGTAGCAACAGTGCAAGGAAGGTAGCAACAGTGCAAGGAAGGTAGCAACAGTGCAAGGAAGGTAGCAACAGTGCAAGGAAGGTAGCAACAGTGTAAGGAAGGTAGCAACAGTGCAAGGAAGGTAGCAACAGTGCAAGGAAGGTAGCAACAGTGCAAGGAAGGTAGCAACAGTGCAAGGAAGGTAGCAACAGTGCAAGGAAGGTAGCAACAGTGCAAGGAAGGTAGCAACAGTGCAAAGAAGGTAGCAACAGTGCAAGGAAGGTAGCAACAGTGCAAGGAAGGTAGCAACAGTGCAAGGAAGGTAGCAACAGTGTAAGGAAGGTAGCAACAGTGGAAGGAAGGTAGCAACAGTGCAAGGAAGGTAGCAACAGTGCAAGGAAGGTAGCAACAGTGCAAGGAAGGTAGCAACAGTGCAAGGAAGGTAGCAACAGTGCAAGGAAGGTAGCAACAGTGCAAGGAAGGTAGCAACAGTGCAAGGAAGGTAGCAACAGTGCAAGGAAGGTAGCAACAGTGCAAGGAAGGTAGCAACAGTGTAAGGAAGGTAGCAACAGTGCAAGGAAGGTAGCAACAGTGCAAGGAAGGTAGCAACAGTGCAAGGAAGGTAGCAACAGTGCAAGGAAGGTAGCAACAGTGCAAGGAAGGTAGCAACAGTGCAAGGAAGGTAGCAACAGTGCAAGGAAGGTAGCAACAGTGCAAGGAAGGTAGCAACAGTGCAAGGAAGGTAGCAACAGTGCAAGGAAGGTAGCAGCAGTGCAAGGAAGATAGCAACAAGTTTCTTCTCCAGGCTGAGGGACTGACCACCTCATAACTACGTCTTCGAGGGTGATGGACTGAATACTTCGCCTCTACATCTCTACTGCTTCTGCTGCCTCCTGACATCTATGACATACTGTTATATAGAAAGACACTTGTTATGCAGAGCATTTCCCGAAAATCTGATCAATTTTGTCCCAGGATGCGACCCACACCAGTCAACTAACACCCAGGTACCCATTTTACTGCTAGGTGAACATGGGCAGCAGGTGTCTTAAGGAAACAGGTCCTAATGTTTCCAGTCGTACCGGGGATCGACCCCCGGACCTCAGTGTGTGAGCTGAGTCCGCTAGGACTCGAGCTACGGGACAATTACTAGTTCTTGTGGGTTGTGGTATTAACCTTGGTAAGTGATACCCACAAACTGGTATTAACAAAGGGAATATAAATAAGGTTTTGAGGATATCCCTCCAAGACAGAACCCGCAATAATGGATTCAAATTAGATAAGTTTAGATTTAGAAAGGATATACATAAGAACATAAGAACATAAGAAAGGAGGAACACTGCAGCAGGCCTTTTGGCCCATACTAGGCAGGTCCTTTAGAATTCATCCCACTAACAAACATTTGACCAACCCAATTTTCAATGCTACCCAAGAAATAAGCTCTGATGTGCAAGTCCCTCTCAAATCCAACCCTTCCCACTCATGTATTTATCCAACCTAAATTTGAAACTACACAAAGTCCTAGCCTCAATAACCCAACTAGGTAGACTGTTCCACTCATCAACTACCCTATTTCCAAACCAATACTTTCCTATGTCCTTTCTAAATCTAAACTTATCTAATTTAAATCCATTACTGCGGGTTCTCTCTTGGAGAGATATCCTCAAGACCTTGTTAATATCCCCTTTATTAATACCTATCTTCCACTTATACACTTCGATCAGGTCTCCCCTCATTCTTCGTCTAACAAGTGAATGTAACTTAAGAGTCTTCAATCTTTCTTCATAAGGAAGATTTCTAATGCTATGTATTAGTTTAGTCATCCTACGCTGAATGTTTTCTAACGAATTTATGTCCATTCTGTAATATGGAGACCAGAATTGAGCTGCATAATCTAGGTGAGGCCTTACTAATGATGTATAAAGCTGCAGTATGACCTCTGGACTTCTGTTGCTTACACTTCTTGATATAAATCCCAGTAATCTATTTGCCTTATTACGTACGCTTAGGCATTGCTGTCTTGGTTTAAGGTTGCTGCTTACCATAACCCCTAAGTCCTTTTCGCAATCTGTATGGCTAAGTTCTACATTATTTAACTTATAAGTGCTAGGGTTATAGACACTCCCGAGCTTCAGAACCTTGCATTTATCCACATTGAACTGCATCTGCCACTTTTCTGACCAAGAGTAGAGTTTGTCTAAATCCTCCTGAAGTTCCCTAACATCTACGTTTGAATCAATTATCCTACCTATCTTCGTGTCACCGGCGAATTTGCTCATATCACTAGCAATTCCTTCATCAAGATCATTGATATATATTATAAACAACAACGGGCCCAAGACTGATCCCTGTGGAACGCCACTTGTTACTGATCCCCACTCGGATTTAACCCCATTTATGGACACTCTCTGCTTCCTGTCTGTGAGCCATGACTCGATCCACGAGAGCACCCTCCCCCCAATGCCATGAGCTGCTACTTTCTTCAACAGTCTTTTGTGCGGAACTCTATCAAATGCCTTACTAAAATCTAAGTAAACAATATCAAATTCTTTATCGTGGTCAACAGCCTCAAAAGCTTTACTGAAAAAAGTTAATAAATTAGTTAGACAAGACCGGCCTCTTGTGAATCCATGCTGAGTATCATTAATCAAGCTATGCTTATCGAGATGGCTTCTTATAATCTCAGCTATAATTGACTCTAGCAACTTGCCTACAATTGAGGTCAGGCTTATTGGGCGGTAATTTGACGGTAACGACTTGTCCCCTGTTTTAAAAATAGGAATTACATTAGCCATCTTCCACATATCAGACACTACACCTGTTTGAAGAGATAAATTAAAAATATTAGTTAATGGTTCACAGACTTCCATTTTACATTCCTTAAGAACCCTTGAAAAAACCTCATCAGGACCCGGTGACTTATTTTGCTTCAGTCGGTCTATCTGCTTCGCAACCATTTCACTAGTGACTGTGATGTTACATAATTTATCTTCTTCTGATCCACTATAAAAATTAATTACCGGAATATTATTAGTGTCTTCCTGTGTAAAAACCGAGAGAAAATAATTATTTAAAATCGAGCACATTTCATTCTCTTTGTCAGTAAGATGCCCATAGTTATTTTTAAGGGGACCTATCTTATCTCTGACTTTTGTTCTATATACCTGGAAAAAACTTTTTGGATTAGTTTTAGAATCCCTAGCAACTTTAATTTCATAGTCCCTTTTAGCTTTTCTTATCCCCTTTTTAATGTCCCTCTTAATGTCAATATACTGATTCATAAGATGACCCTCGCCTCTTTTGATACGCCTATAAATTCCTTTCTTAAGCCCTAGTAGATATTTCAGCCTATTATTCATCCATTTAGGGTCATTTCTATTTGATCTAATTTCCTTATAAGGGATAAACGTTCTTTGAGCAGCATGTATTGTGTTCAGAAAACTGTCATATTGATAGCTCTCTTCGTTACCCCAGTCAACAGATGATAAGTGTTCTCTAAGCCCATCGTAATCTGCTAAGCGAAAATCTGGGACTGTTACTGAGTTATCCCTACTATCATACTTCCATTCAATTCTAAATGTAATTGATTTGTGGTCGCTAGCACCCAGTTCCTCTGAAACTTCTAAATTATTAACAAGGGATTCATTGTTTGCCAGAACTAAGTCAAGCAGGTTATTTCCCCTTGTAGGTTCTGTCACAAACTGCTTCAAAAAACAATCCTGAACTACGAAAATTCTATCCAAACAGACTCTGTATGTGTTACTTCAGACTTAATACCCGTTTTTATGCAACAGTTCAAGCGATCTCGGACATACAATGCCACCCCACCCCCCTTCCCGATACTTCTATCTACTTGGAACAATTTAAAACCCTGAATGTGACATTCTGCAGGCATGTCCCGACTCGTACTGGTTTGGTAATAGGGTAGTTGATAAGTGAAACGGTCTGCCTAGGTGGGTTATCGAAGCTAAAACCTTGGGAACTTTCAAATTTACGTTGGATAAGCACATGATTGAGAGGGGCTGGATGTGAGTGGGACTTGCGAGTGAGTAAACAGAATTGTCATATCTTATTGCTTGGGTAGCGTTTTTCTGTTGGTGGGTTGGATTTGTGAGGAACCTGCCTAGTATGGGCCAGCAGGCCTACTGCAGTGTTCCTCATTTCTTATGTTCTTAAAAAGATGTTATCAAGGTCTCAGGATCAAAACGTTTTATGATATTGTGAGTGATAATCAAGAGCCAGTTTGTTGGTTCTCCGCCGTCAGAACACCGTAAGAATGAAGACTGCAGGAGGTCTGCTGGCCCATACAAGGCAGGTCCTTGTCAAAACCCAGACAGGTCCTTCTCAAAACCCAGACAGATCCTTCTCAAAACCCAGACAGATCCTTCTCAAAACCCAGACAGATCCTTCTCAAAACCCAGACAGATCCTTCTCAAAACCCAGACAGATCCTTCTCAAAACCTAGACAGATCCTTCTCAAAGCCCAGACAGATCCTTCTCAAAACCCAGACAGGTCCTTCTCAAAACCCAGACAGGTCCTTCTCAAAACCCAGACAGATCCTTCTCAAAACCCAGACAGGTCCTTCTCAAAACCCAGACAGATCCTTCTCAAAACCCAGACAGGTCCTTCTCAAAACCCAGACAGATCCTTCTCAAAACCCAGACAGGTCCTTTTCAAAACCCAGACAGATCCTTCTCAAAACCCAGACAGATCCTTCTCAAAACCCAGACAGATCCTTCTCAAAACCCAGACAGGTCCTTCTCAAAACCCAGACAGATCCTTCTCAAAACCCAGACAGATCCTTCTCAAAACCCAGACAGATCCTTCTCAAAATCCAGACAGATCCTTCTCAAAACCCAGACAGGTCCTTCTCAAAACCCAGACAGGTCCTTCTCAAAACCCAGACAGATCCTTCTCAAAACCCAGACAGATCCTTCTCAAAACCCAGACAGGTCCTTCTCAAAACCCAGACAGATCCTTCTCAAAACCCAGACAGATCCTTCTCAAAACCCAGACAGATCCTTCTCAAAATCCAGACAGATCCTTCTCAAAACCTAGACAGATCCTTCTCAAAGCCCAGACAGATCCTTCTCAAAACCCAGACAGATCCTTCTCAAAACCCAGACAGATCCTTCTCAAAACCCAGACAGATCCTTCTCAAAACCCAGACATATCCTTCTCAAGGATAACAGCAACTGGTTGGTTAATATCTTCATCAATAAGTCAGTGTGTAATTTTAAGGATCATTTACGTGCTCACTGACTCAGTCTTAGTCAAGAATGACTAGTTGAATTACCCAAGTAAACTGGTTGTAGAGAAGTGTTTGCTGGTGGTTGAGAGGGAGTGACGGGGGTTAGTAGCAGCTTGATGGAGTGGGAGAGGGGTGGGAGTGAGGAAGGTGGAAGAGAGAGGTGGGAGTGAGTGGGGTGGGAGTGAGTGGGGGTGAGAGGGGGAGGCTACTAGACCACTTTCATGATATAAGTTACCATAATAATCAATACTCAGATATATCGCCTCTTCCCTCATTTCCCCTCCTGCTGTTGACTCATATAGGGAGAGAGGGGAGAGAGAGAGGGGAGAGAGAGAGGGGAGAGAGAGGGGAGAGAGAGAGGGGAGAGAGAGAGGGGAGAGAGAGGGGAGAGAGAGGGGAGAGAGAGAGAGAGGGGAGAGAGAGAGGGGAGAGAGAGGGGAGAGAGAGAGGGGAGAGAGAGGGGAGAGAGAGAGGGGAGAGAGAGGGGAGAGAGAGAGGGGAGAGAGAGGGGAGAGAGAGAGGGGAGAGAGAGAGAGGGGAGTGTTATATCCCCTAGTCTCCCCTCCTACTCACGCTGTTTTATCAGCAGCTACAAATGAGAAGTTGTCAGAATTTTAATTTCCAGTTATAATTCTTTACACAAGTCTAATTTTTATAAGGAAACATTAACATGAACAAATAATTCCCATGCACATTTTGGTTAAATAAAATTCTGTCTTTTTTCAATAATTTTTTTTTTTTGGCCAGAAATAAATTCTGGATTATTTGTGTACGAACACAAATACAAGGTTATGAAGACTTGGGAAGGAATAAGAAGACTGGACGCGGAGTACAGACTCGGGGGACAGAGGATGCAAACCTCAGTCACAGAGAAAGACTTACGGGTGAGTATAGCGCCAAGTATATCACAGAAAAGCCTTTGCAGCCATTGCACGCTTGGCAAATCTAAGCGTGGCCTTCAGGAATCTCGGCACTTCCTGGCACTTTATGCTACATATGTCAAGCCCATCTTAGAGTACGCAGCACCAGCGTGGAGCCCATACCTGATACATGCTAAGAAACTGGAGAAAGTGCAGAGGTTTGCAACGAGACTAGTTCGAAGTGAGGTTAACGGTTAAATTAGATAAAGGAGAGCAGGATGGGTATATATAGCAGGAGGTGATAGTGGTAGTAGTAGTGGTGGTAGTTATACAATGAATTAAGTAAATATCTTAGACTTCACCTTACGAAACATACAAAGTAAATGCGACAGTAAATTTGGCCAAGGTAGATTATAGTGGAAAAATGAACATGTTATTAGAAGACGGAGGATCTTACGTGCCTCTTCAGCGTCCTCCAGAGATTTAGATTCTGCCGTTTACGCGGCCTAGTTTTTCGTGCCTCCACATCCATCCTCAGTGTGGTTGCTGGTGTTAGGTAAGACACATATGCAACAGTTAGGTATCTTTATTTCGAAACGTTTCGCCTACACAGTAGGCTTCTTCAGTCAAGTACAGAAAAGTTGATAGAAGCAGAAGATACTTGAAGACGATGTAATCAGTCCATCACCCTTAAAGTTTTGAGGTGGTCAGTCCCTCAGTCTGGAGAAAAGCATTGTTCCATAGTCTGAAACTATAATATTGTTTCAGACTATTGTCGGTAATTCTACCAACTTTATTACTATATTGCTCTTGTTACCACTGGAACTCATCTTCCAGGCCACCACTGTTTTTTTTTATTGAAAAACTGTCTGCTGGGTAAGTCTATCCTGCTGCCGGATGGTTGCTTAGGTCTAGCAGAGACGAACCAGTAGATAATTTACGGATGTTTGGATGGAGACTCCGCCTCCTGTTGCCTCACCTGACTGCAGTATATATAAGCTATTTCTCTCAGCATATGCTGTGCTTTTCTCAATACTGACGTACTGTAAGCATAGACTCCAAGCTGGGGGACTAATCTTCCACCGTTCTTCTCCATGGAAATAAATGGTATAAAATACCGACACAATGGAAATATAAACACATATGCAGTATAATGTGATCCTTTATTGACTACGTTTCGCCCACACAGTGGGCTTTTTCAAGTCACAAACAGATCTACCTGGTGTGGAAGGGACGCGAGTATTTATAGTCCCTTCCACACCAGGTAGATCTGTTTGTGACTTGAAAAAGCCCACTGTGTGGGCGAAACGTAGTCAATAAAGGATCACATTATACTGCATATGTGTTTATATTTCCGTTCTTCTCCATGTTGGACTGATGAAGCCACTGGCTGGCGAAACGTTTCCTAAATAATGATTCCCAAATGATACATATTTTTGGAACATCTGTGTGGAGGCACAACTTGAGTTTCATGCAGCTGAATTGGTCTGACAGCTGAAATGGTCTGACTGCTGAACTGGTCTGACGGCTGTACTGATCTGACAGCTGGCTTAATTAGAATAAATGTCAGATCTTACTGATTACTGCACTCAATGTGACAGGGTGTCTGCTCTCCCTTCTTCACCACCTCAGGTTCACCCTCACCATCTTCTCCCTCACAACCTTCACCCTCATCACTCTTCACCCTCACCACTCTTCACCCTCACCACTCTTCACCCTCACCACTCTTCACCCTCACCACTCTTCACCCTCACCACTCTTCACCCTCACCACTCTTTACCATCACCACTATTCACCCTCACCACTCTTCACCCTCACCACTCTTCACCCTCACCACTCTTCACCCTCACCACTCTTCACCCTCACCACTCTTTACCCTCACCACTCTTCACCCTCACCACTATTCACCCTCACCACTCTTCACCCTCACCACTCTTCACCCTCACCACTCTTCACCCTCACCACTATTCACCCTCACCACTCTTCACCCTCACCACTCTTCACCCTCACCACTCTTCACCCTCACCACTCTTTACCATCACCACTATTCACCCTCACCACTCTTCACCCTCACCACTCTTCACCCTCACCACTCTTCACCCTCACCACTCTTCACCCTCACCACTCTTCACCCTCACCACTCTTCACCCTCACCACTCTTCACCCTCACCACTCTTCACCCTCACCACTGTTCACCCTCACCACTCTTTACCATCACCACTATTCACCCTCACCACTCTTCACCCTCACCACTCTTCACCCTCACCACTCTTCACCCTCACCACTCTTCACCCTCACTACTCTTCACCCTCACCACTCTTCACCCTCACCACTCTTCATCCTCACCAGTCTTCACCCTCACCACTCTTTACCCTCACCACTCTTCACCCTCACCACTCTTCACCCTCACCACTCTTCACCCTCACTACTCTTCACCCTCACCACTCTTCACCCTCACCAGTCTTCACCCTCACCACTCTTTACCCTCACCACTCTTCACCCTCACCACTCTTCACCCTCACCACTCTTCACCCTCACCACTCTTCACCCTCACCATTCTTCACCCTCACCACTCTTCACCCTCACCACTCTTTACCCTCACCAGTCTTCACCCTCACCACTCTTTACCCTCACCACTCTTCGCCCTCACCACTCTTCACCCTCACCACTCTTCACCCTCACCACTCTTCACCCTCACCATTCTTCACCCTCACCACTCTTCACCCTCACCAGTCTTCACCCTCACCACTCTTTACCCTCACCACTCTTCACCCTCACCACTCTTTACCCTCACCACTCTTCACCCTCACCACTCTTCACCTTCACCACTCTTCACCCTCACCAGTCTCCACCCTCACCACTCCTCACCATCACCACTCTTCACCCTCACCACTCTTCACCCTCACCACTCTTCACCTTCACCAGTCTTCACCCTCACCAGTCTCCACCCTCACCACTCCTCACCATCACCACTCTTCACCCTCACCACTCTTCACCCTCACCACTCTTCACCCTCACCAGTCTTCACCCTCACCAGTCTCCACCCTCACCACTCCTCACCATCACCACTCTTCACCCTCACCACTCTTCACCCTCACCACTCTTCACCCTCACCAGTCTTCACCCTCACCAGTCTCCACCCTCACCACTCCTCACCATCACCACTCTTCACCCTCACCACTCTTCACCCTCACCACTCTTCACCCTCACCAGTCTTCACCCTCACCAGTCTCCACCCTCACCACTCCTCACCATCACCACTCTTCACCATCACCACTCTTCACCCTCACCAGTCTTCACCCTCACCAGTCTCCACCCTCACCACTCCTCACCATCACCACTCTTCACCCTCACCACTCCTCACCATCACCACTCTTCACCCTCACCACTCCTCACCATCACCACTCTTCACCCTCACCACTATTCACCCTCACCACTCCTCACCCTCACCACTCCTCACCCTCACCACTCCTCACCCTCACCACTCCTCACCCTCACCACTCCTCACCCTCACCACTCTTCACCCTCACCATTCTTCACCCTCACCACTCTTCACCCTCACCACTCCTCACCCTCACCACTCTTCACCCTCACCAGTCTTCACCCTCACCACTCTTCACCCTCACCACTCCTCACCCTCACCACTCTTCACCTTCAACACTTATCTCTTCCTGATATATTCATCTCAGTCGAGCGCTATCAGCCTCTTTCAGATGAGGTTGGCCTTGCTTAAACAATTATCTGTCACTATTGAAATTCCTCCACAGTTCTGTATAGTCGTCCTCTTCAAACAAGTCGTCCTGAAGTCTTCAGTGATTTAGTCCCCTGAGCACTGCTAAGACATATGTCTCATTAGTGCACCGGTGAAGTGGGTAATTACTGATGTTTCTTATCGATACTTAATGTTTGTATTGTGGGAAGTTACAGTGCTGGTGATCAACCTGTCAGAATAAACACAAGCTCCGCTTATACAGTGGACCCCCGCATAACGATTACCTCCGAATGCGACCAATTATGTAAGTGTATTTATGTAAGAGCGTTTGTACATGTATGTTTGGGGGTCTGAAATGGACTAATCTACTTCACAATATTCCTTATGGGAACAAATTCGGTCAGTACTGGCACCTGAACATACTTCTGGAGTGAAAAAATATCGTTAACCGGGGGTCCACTGTATTTGTATATATATATATATATATATATATATATATATATATATATATATATATATATATATATATATATATATATATATATATATATATATATATATATATATATATATATATATATATATATATATATACATATATATATATATATAGATAGATAGATACAGACAGACAGTCACGGGAACAGCAGTCAGCGCTACCGGTGTTCTAGTGTTCCTTCGGTACTCTACTTCCGTCGGCTTTATTCTTAACGAAAATAGTTTTGTGCATTAAGTTAGCGAAGTTTGTGAGTCGTGCTCCAGCGTTCACAGTTTGTGAGTCGTGTTTCAGCGTTCACAGTTTGTGAGTCGTGTTTCAGTGTTCACAGTTTGTGAGTCGTGTTTCAGCGTTCACAGTTTGTGAGTCGTGTTTCAGCGTTCACAGTTTGTGAGTCGTGTTTCAGCGTTCACAGTTTGTGAGTCGTGTTTCAGCGTTCACAGTTTGTGGGTCGTGTTTCAGCGTTCACAGTTTGTGAGTCGTGTTTCAGCGTTCACAGTTTGTGAGTCGTGTTTCAGCGTTCACAGTTTGTGAGTCGTGTTTCAGCGTTCACAGTTTGTGAGTCGTGTTTCAGCGTTCACAGTTTGTGAGTCGTGTTTCAGCGTTCACAGTTTGTGAGTCGTGTTTCAGCGTTCACAGTTTGTGAGTCGTGTTTCAGCGTTCACAGTTTGTGAGTCGTGTTTCAGCGTTCACAGTTTGTGAGTGGTGTGTTTCAGCGTTCACAGTTTGTGAGTCGTGTTTCAGCGTTCACAGTTTGTGAGTCGTGTTTCAGCGTTCACAGTTTGTGAGTCGTGAGCGTTCACGTCGTTTCAGCGTTCACAGTTTGTGAGTCGTGAGCGTTCGTCGTGTTTCAGCGTTCACAGTTTGTGAGTCGTGTTTCAGCGTTCACAGTTTGTGAGTCGTGTTTCAGCGTTCACAGTTTGTGAGTCGTGTTTCAGCGTTCACAGTTTGTGAGTCGTGTTTCAGCGTTCACAGTTTGTGAGTCGTGTTTCAGCGTTCACAGTTTGTGAGTCGTGTTTCAGCGTTCACAGTTTGTGAGTCGTGCTCCAGCGTTCACAGTTTGTGAGTCGTGTTTCAGCGTTCACAGTTTGTGAGTCGTGTTTCAGCGTTCACAGTTTGTGGGTCGTGTTTCAGTTTGTGAGCGTTTCAGCGTTCACAGTTTGTGAGTCGTGTTTCAGCGTTCACAGTTTGTGAGTCGTGTTTCAGCGTTCACAGTTTGTGAGTCGTGTGTTTCAGCGTTCACAGTTTGTGAGTCGTGTTTCAGCGTTCACAGTTTGTGGGTCGTGCTCCAGCGTTCACAGTTTGTGAGTCGTGTTTCAGCGTTCACAGTTTGTGAGTCGTGTTTCAGCGTTCACAGTTTGTGAGTCGTGTTTCAGCGTTCACAGTTTGTGAGTCGTGTTTCAGCGTTCACAGTTTGTGAGTCGTGTTTCAGCGTTCACAGTTTTTGTGAGTCTTGTTTCAGCGTTCAAAGTTTGTGAGTCGTGTTTCAGCGTTCACAGTTTGTGAGTCGTGTTTCAGCGTTCACAGTTTGTGAGTCGTGTTTCAGCGTTCACAGTTTGTGAGTCGTGTTTCAGCGTCCAGCGTTCACAGTTTGTGAGTCGTGTTTCAGCGTTCACAGTTTGTGAGTCGTGTTTCAGCGTTCACAGTTTGTGTCGTGCTCCAGCGTTCACAGTTTGTGAGTCGTGTTTCAGCGTTCACAGTTTGTGAGTCGTGTTTCAGCGTTCACAGTTTGTGAGTCGTGTTTCAGCGTTCACAGTTTGTGAGTCGTGTTTCAGCGTTCACAGTTTGTGAGTCGTGTTTCAGCGTTCACAGTTTGTGAGTCGTGTTTCAGCGTTCACAGTTTGTGGGTCGTGCTCCAGCGTTCACAGTTTGTGAGTCGTGTTTCAGCGTTCACAGTTTGTGAGTCGTGTTTCAGCGTTCACAGTTTGTGAGTCGTGTTTCAGCGTTCACAGTTTGTGAGTCGTGTTTCAGCGTTCACAGTTTGTGAGTCGTGTTTCAGCGTTCACAGTTTGTGAGTCGTGTTTCAGCGTTCACAGTTTGTGAGTCGTGTCGTGCTCCAGCGTTCACAGTCGTGTTTGTGAGTCGTGTTTCAGCGTTCACAGTTTGTGAGTCGTGTTTCAGCGTTCACAGTTTGTGAGTCGTGTTTCAGCGTTCACAGTTTGTGAGTCGTGTTTCAGCGTTCACAGTTTGTGAGTCGTGTTTCAGCGTTCACAGTTTGTGAGTCGTGTTTCAGCGTTCACAGTTTGTGAGTCGTGTTTCAGCGTTCACAGTTTGTGAGTCGTGTTTCAGCGTTCACAGTTTGTGAGTCGTGTCAGCGTTCACAGTTTGTGAGTCGTGTTTCAGCGTTCACAGTGAGTCGTGTTTCAGCGTTCACAGTTTGTGAGTCGTGTTCAGCGTTCACAGTTTGTGAGTCGTGTTTCAGCGTTCACAGTTTGTGAGTCGTGTTTCAGCGTTCACAGTTTGTGAGTCGTGTTTCAGCGTGTGTCGTGTTTTCAGCGTTCACAGTTTGTGAGTCGTGTTTCAGCGTTCACGTGTTTCAGCGTTCACAGTTTGTGAGTGGTGTTTCAGCGTTCACAGTTTGTGAGTGGTGTTTCAGCGTTCACAGTTTGTGAGTTCACAGTTTGTGAGTGGTGTTTCAGCGTTCACAGTTTGTGAGTGGTGTTTCAGCGTTCACAGTTTGTGAGTCGTGTTTCAGCGTTCACAGTTTGTGAGTCGTGTTTCAGCGTTCACAGTTTGTGAGTCGTGTTTCAGCGTTCACAGTTTGTGAGTCGTGTTTCAGCGTTCACAGTTTGTGAGTCGTGTTTCAGCGTTCACAGTTTGTGAGTCGTGTTTCAGCGTTCACAGTTTGTGGGTCGTGCTCCAGCGTTCACAGTTTGTGAGTCGTGTTTCAGCGTTCACAGTTTGTGAGTGGTACTCCAGCGTTCACAGTTGTCTCACCATCACTCACCGATACTTACCTATAACAATTAGAGCGAACAATATTGTTATGAGAAGAATGAGCAGGCACAGTGCCGTGACTGTAACAACAGGCACAGTACAGTGACTGTAACAACAGGCACAGTACAGTGACTGTAACAACAGGCACAGTGCCGTGACTGTAACAACAGGCACAGTGCCGTGCCTGTAACAACAGGCACAGTACAGTGACTGTAACAACAGGCACAGTGCCGTGACTGTAACAACAGGCACAGTACAGTGACTGTAACAACAGGCACAGTACAGTGACTGTAACAACAGGCACAGTACAGTGACTGTAACAACAGGCACAGTGCAGTGACTGTAACAACAGGCACAGTGCAGTGACTGTAACAACAGGCACAGTGCCGTGCCTGTAACAACAGGCACAGTGCAGTGACTGTAACAACAGGCACAGTGCCGTGACTGTAACAACAGGCACAGTGCAGTGACTGTAACAACAGGCACAGTGCAGTGACTGTAACAACAGGCACAGTGCAGTGACTGTAACAACAGGCACAGTGCCGTGACTGTAACAACAGGCACAGTGCCGTGACTGTAACAACAGGCACATTGCCGTGACTGTAACAACAGGCACAGCGCCGTGACTGTAACAACAGGCACAGTGCCGTGACTGTAACAACAGGCACAGTGCCGTGACTGTAACAACAGGCACAGTGCAGTGACTGTAACAACAGGCACAGTGCAGTGACTGTAACAACAGGCACAGTGCAGTGACTGTAACAACAGGCACAGCGCCGTGACTGTAACAACAGGCACAGTGCCGTGACTGTAACAACAGGCACAGTGCAGTGACTGTAACAACAGGCACAGTGCAGTGACTGTAACAACAGGCACAGCGCAGTGACTGTAACAACAGGCACAGTGCAGTGACTGTAACAACAGGCACAGCGCCGTGACTGTAACAACAGGCACAGTGCAGTGACTGTAACAACAGGCACAGTGCAGTGACTGTAACAACAGGCACAGTGCAGTGACTGTAACAACAGGCACAGCGCCGTGACTGTAACAACAGGCACAGCGCCGTGACTGTAACAACAGGCACAGTGCAGTGTCTGTAACAACAGGCACAGTGCCGTGACTGTAACAACAGGCACAGTGCCGTGACTGTAACAACAGGCACAGTGCCGTGACTGTAACAACAGGCACAGTGCCGTGACTGTAACAACAGGCACAGCGCCGTGACTGTAACAACAGGCACAGCGCCGTGACTGTAACAACAGGCACAGTGCCGTGACTGTAACAACAGGCACAGTGCCGTGACTGTAACAACAGGCACAGTGCCGTGACTGTAACAACAGGCACAGTGCCGTGACTGTAACAACAGGCACAGCGCCGTGACTGTAACAACAGGCACAGTGCCGTAACTGTAACAACAGGCACAGTGCCGTGACTGTAACAACAGGCACAGTGCAGTGACTGTAACAACAATCACAGTGCCGTGACTGTAACAACAGGCACAGTGCCGTGACTGTAACAACAGGCACAGTGCCGTGACTGTAACAACAGGCACAGTGCAGTGACTGTAACAACAGGCACAGTGCCGTAACTGTAACAACAGGCACAGTGCCGTGACTGTAACAACAGGCACAGTGCAGTGACTGTAACAACAGGCACAGTGCAGTGACTGTAACAACAGGCACAGTGCCGTAACTGTAACAACAGGCACAGTGCCGTGACTGTAACAACAATCACAGTGCCGTGACTGTAACAAC
Source organism: Cherax quadricarinatus (assembly GCF_038502225.1). Lineage (NCBI taxonomy): Eukaryota > Metazoa > Arthropoda > Malacostraca > Decapoda > Parastacidae > Cherax > Cherax quadricarinatus. Next base: position 180,900 of record NW_027195039.1, read on the forward strand.
AGGCACAGTGCCGTGACTGTAACAACAGGCACAGTGCAGTGACTGTAACAACAGGCACAGTGCCGTGACTGTAACAACAGGCACAGTGCAGTGACTGTAACAACAGGCACAGCGCCGTGACTGTAACAACAGGCACAGCGCCGTGACTGTAACAACAGGCACAGTGCAGTGACTGTAACAACAGGCACAGTGCAGTGACTGTAACAACAGGCACAGTGCAGTGACTGTAACAACAGGCACAGCGCCGTGACTGTAACAACAGGCACAGCGCCGTGACTGTAACAACAGGCACAGTGCAGTGACTGTAACAACAGGCACAGTGCAGTGACTGCAGCAACAGGCACAGTGCAGTGATTGTAACAACAGGCACAGCGCCGTGACTGTAACAACAGGCACAGTGCCGTGACTGTAACAACAGGCACAGTGCAGTGACTGTAACAACAGGCACAGCGCCGTGACTGTAACAACAGGCACAGTGCCGTGACTGTAACAACAGGCACAGTGCCGTGACTGTAACAACAGGCACAGTGCCGTGACTGCAGCAACAGGCACAGTACCGTGACTGTAACAACAGGCACAGCGCCGTGACTGTAACAACAGGCACAGTGCCGTGACTGTAACAACAGGCACAGCGCCGTGACTGTAACAACAGGCACAGTGCCGTGACTGTAACAACAGGCACAGTGCCGTGACTGTAACAACAGGCACAGTGCCGTGACTGTAACAACAGGCACAGTGCCGTGACTGTAACAACAGGCACAGTGCCTTGGCTGTAACAACAGGCACAGTGCCGTGACTGTAACAACAGGCACAGCGCCGTGACTGTAACAACAGGCACAGTGTCGTGACTGTAACAACAGGCACAGCGCCGTGACTGTAACAACAGGCACAATGCCGTGACTGTAACAACAGGCACAGTGCCGTGACTGTAACAACAGGCACAGTGCCGTGACTGTAACAACAGGCACAGCGCCGTGACTGTAACAACAGGCACAGTGTCGTGACTGTAACAACAGGCACAGCGCCGTGACTGTAACAACAGGCACAATGCCGTGACTGTAACAACAGGCACAGTGCCGTGACTGTAACAACAGGCACAGTGCCGTGACTGTAACAACAGGCACATTGCCGTGACTGTAACAACAGGCACAGCGCCGTGACTGCAACAACAGGCACAGTGCCGTGACTATAACAACAGGTACAGTGCCGTGACTGTAACAACAGGCACAGCGCCGTGACTGTAACAACAGGCACAGTGCCGTGACTGTAACAACAGGCACAGTGCCGTGACTGCAACAACAGGCACAGTGCCGTGACTGTAACAACAGGTACAGTGCCGTGACTGTAACAACAGGCACAGTGCCGTGACTGCAACAACAGGCACAGAGCCGTGACTGTAACAACAGGCACAGTGCCGTGACTGCAACAACAGGCACAGTGCCGTGACTGCAAAAACAGGCGCAGTGCCGTGACTGCAACAACAGGCACAGTGCCGTGACTGCAACAACAGAAACAGTGCCGTGACTGCAACAACAGGAACAGTGCCGTAACTGCAACAACGGGCACAGTGCCGTGACTGCAACAACAGGAACAGTGCCGTGACTGCAACAACAGGAACATTGCCGTGACTGCAACAACAGGCACATTACCGTGACTGCAACAACAGGCACAGTGCCGTGACTGCAACAACGTACACAGTGCCGTGACTGCAACAACAGGCACAGTGCCGTGACTGCAACAACGTACACAGTGCCGTGACTGCAACAACACATTAATACTACTACTACTATTACTGCTGCTGCTGCTGACTGCTGTTGCTGCTGTAGCTGCTGCTTGCTGCTACTGCTGCTGCTGCTGTGCTGCTGCTGCTGCTGTTGCAGTTGCTGCTGCTGCTGTTGCTATTGCTGCTGCTGCTGCTATTGCTATTGCTTGCTGCTGCTGCTGTTGCTGTTGCTGCTGCTGCTGCTGCTGCTGCTGCTGCTGCTGCTGTACAGTTGCTGCTGCTGCTGTGCTGTCACTGCTCTGCTGCTGCTGCTACTGCTGCTGCTGTTGCTATTGCAGTTGCTGCTGCTGCTGTACTGTTGCTGCTGCTGCTGCTGCTATTGCAGTTGCTGCTGCTGCTGCTGCTGCTGCTGCTGCTGCCACTGCTATTGCTGCTGGCTGGCTTCTGCTGCTACTGTTGCTATGCTGCTGCTGCTGCTGTCACTGCTGCTGCTGCTGTTGCTGCTGCTGCTGCTGCTGTGTGCTGCTGCTGCTGCTGCTGTGTGCTGCTGCTGCTGCTGCTGCTGCTGCTGCTGCTGTGTGCTGCTGCTGCTGCTGGCTGTTGTTGCTGCTGCTGCTGCTGTGTGCTGCTGCTGCTGCTGCTGTGTGCTGCTGCTGTTGCTGATGCTGCTGTGTGCTGCTGCTGCTGTGTGCTGCTGCTGCTGCTGTGTGCTGCTGCTGCTGCTGATTGTGCTGCTGCTACTGCTGCTGTGCATGCTACTGCTACTGCTGCTGCTGCTGCTGCTGCTGCTGCTGCTGCTGCTGCTATGCTGCTGCTACTGCTGCTGTGCTGCTGCTGCTGCTGCTGTTGCTGCTGCTGCTGCTGTTGCATTAACTGCTGCTGCTGCTGCTGCTGCTGCTGTTACTGTTGCTGCTGCTGCTGTTGCTGCTGCTGCTGCTGTACTGCTGCTGCTACTGCTGCTGCTGTTGCAGTTGCTGCTTCTGCTGTACTGCTGTTGTAGTGCTGCTGCTGCTGTTACTGTACTGCTGCTGCTGCTGCTATTGCACTGTGCTGCTGCTGCTGCTGCTGCTGCTGCTACTGCTGCTAATTGCTGCTGCTGCTACTACTACTGCTGCTACTGCTGCTGATGCTACTACTACTACTACTACTACTACTACTATTACAATTACTACTACTTCTACTACTACTACTATTACTATTACTACTACTACTATTACTATTACTACTACTACTACTACTACTACTATTACAATTACTACTACTACTACTACTACTACTACTACTACTACTACTACCACTACTATTACTACTACAACTACCTCTAGCACTACCAACACTGCTCCTACCATTTCACTACTACCTCCTCTCGTTCTACTACTCCCGGCATCTCGTATATATACTGGCTCCCTTCCAACAGCGCTTCTCGTTGACTAGTTAATAATCAAAGTCGGACCGAAACATCGTCACAAGTTCCATTCTCGTATCTGCGGGTTATTTGCGTAATATTGTTATGTGATAGAGCAGATTATAGTTTGAGCTGCGTACAGAGTGGCAAGTGACAGCTTCCTCAGGACTCTGTCTCTCACCTACCAAGTGTAGACGGCTAGTTTAGTCATGGACAGTGTAGACAGAGTCTGTTGAATCATACTGTCTGGAGTAGGTTTTAAAGGTTTTCTTATACAGGAGGTCCTCACTTAAGGACGTCGATGGGTTCTTCAAAACTTAGACTTTAAGCTAAACGACGTATAGCGAAACCAGTTTTATCATAGGCTAATTGATATAAATGAGTTAAGTTGCTAGGGCAAGGGAGAGCTGAGAGGGAGAGCTGAGAGGGAGAGCTGAGAGGGAGAGCTGAGAGGGAGAGCTGAGAGGGAGAGCTGAGAGGGAAAGCTGAGAAGGAGAGCTGAGAGGGAGAGCTGAGAGGGAGAGCTGAGAGGGAGAGCTGAGAGGGAGAGCTGAGGGGGAGAGCTGACAGGGAGAGCTGAGAGGGAGAGCTGAGAGGGAGAGCTGAGAGGGAGAGCTGAGAGGGACTGCTGAGAGGGAGAGCTGAGAGGGAGAGCTGAGAGGGAGAGCTGAGAGGGAGAGCTGAGAGGAAGAGCTGAGAGGGAGAGCTGACAGGGAGAGCTGACAGGGAGAGCTGACAGGGAGAGCTGAGAGGGAGAGCTGAGAGGGAGAGCTGAGAGGGAGAGCTGAGAGGGAGAGCTGAGAGGGAGAGCTGAGAGGAAGAGCTGAGAGGGAGAGCTGAGAGGGAGAGCTGAGAGGGAGAGCTGAGAGGGAGAGCTGAGAGGGAGAGCTGAGAGGGAGAGCTGAGAGGGAGAGCTGAGGGGAAGAGCTGAGAGGGAGAGCTGAGGGGAAGAGCTGAGAGGGAGAGCTGAGAGGGACTGCTGAGAGGGAGAGCTGAGAGGGAGAGCTGAGAGGGAGAGCTGAGAGGGAGAGCTGAGGAGAAGAGCTGAGAGGGAGAGCTGAGAGGGACTGCTGAGAGGGAGAGCTGAGAGGGAGAGCTGAGAGGGAGAGCTGAGGGGGAGAGCTGAGAGGGAGAGCTGAGAGGGAGAGCTGAGAGGGAGAGCTGAGAGGGAGAGCTGAGGGGAAGAGCTGAGAGGGAGAGCTGAGAGGGAGAGCTGAGAGGGACTGCTGAGAGGGAGAGTTGAGAGGGAGAGCTGAGAGGGAGAGATGAGAGGGAGAGCTGAGAGGGAGAGCTGAGAGGGAGAGCTGAGAGGGAGAGCTGAGAGGGAGAGCTGAGAGGGAGAGCTGAGAGGGAGAGCTGAGAGGGAGAGCTGAGAGGGAGAGCTGAGAGGGAGAGCTGAGAGGGAGAGCTGAGGGGAAGAGCTGAGAGGGAGAGCTGAGAGGGAGAGCTGAGAGGGAGAGCTGAGAGGGAGAGCTGAGAGGGAGAGCTGAGGGGAAGAGCTGAGAGGGAGAGCTGAGAGGGAGAGCTGAGAGGGAGAGCTGAGAGGGAGAGCTGAGAGGGAGAGCTGAGAGGGAGAGCTGAGAGGGAGAGCTGAGAGGGAGAGCTGAGAGGGAGAGCTGAGAGGGAGAGCTGAGAGGGAGAGCTGAGAGGGAGAGCTGAGAGGGAGAGCTGAGAGGGAGAGCTGAGAGGGAGAGCTGAGAGGGAGAGCTGAGAGGGAGAGCTGAAGGGGAGAGCTGAGAGGGAGAGCTGAGAGGGAGAGCTGAGAGGGAGAGCTGAGAGGGAGAGCTGAGAGGGAGAGCTGAGACGGAGAGCTGAGAGGGAGAGCTGAGACGGAGAGCTGAGACGGAGAGCTGAGACGGAGAGCTGAGACGGAAAGCTGAGAGGGAGAGCTGAGAGGGAGAGCTGAGAGGGAGAGCTGAGAGGGAGAGCTGAGAGGGAGAGCTGAGTGGGAGAGCTGAGAGGGAGAGCTGAGAGGGAGAGCTGAGAGGGAGAGCTGAGAGGGAGAGCTGAGAGGGAGAGCTGAGAGGGAGAGCTGAGAGGGAGAGCTGAGAGGGAGAGCTGAGAGGGAGAGCTGAGAGGGAGAGCTGAGAGGGAGAGAGGGAGAGCTGAGAGGGAGAGCTGAGAGGGAGAGCTGAGAGGGAGAGCTGAGAGGGGAGAGCTGAGGGAGAGCTGAGAGGGAGAGCTGAGAGGGAGAGCTGAGAGGGAGAGCTGAGAGGGAGAGCTGAGAGGGAGAGCTGAGAGGGAGAGCTGAGAGGGAGAGCTGAGAGGGAGAGCTGAGAGGGAGAGCTGAGAGGGAGAGCTGAGAGGGAGAGCTGAGAGGGAGAGCTGAGAGGGAGAGCTGAGAGGGAGAGCTGAGAGGGAGAGCTGAGAGGGAGAGCTGAGAGGGAGAGCTGAGAGGGAGAGCTGAGAGGGAGAGCTGAGAGGGAGAGCTGAGAGGGAGAGCTGAGAGGGAGAGCTGAGAGGGAGAGCTGAGAGGGAGAGCTGAGAGGGAGAGCTGAGAGGGAGAGCTGAGAGGGAGAGCTGAGAGGGAGAGCTGAGAGGGAGAGCTGAGAGGGAGAGCTGAGAGGGAGAGCTGAGACGGAGAGCGGAGAGGGAGAGATGAGAGGGAGAGCTGAGAGGGAGAGCTGAGAGGGAGAGCTGAGAGGGAGAGCTGAGAGGGAGAGCTGAGAGGGAGAGCTGAGAGGGAGAGCTGAGACGGAGAGCTGAGAGGGAGAGCTGAGAGGGAGAGCTGAGAGGGAGAGCTGAGAGGGAGAGCTGAGAGGGAGAGCTGAGAGGGAGAGCTGAGAGGGAGAGCTGAGAGGGAGAGCTGAGAGGGAGAGCACAATAAAAAAATTTATTTTCACTATAAATGAATCAGAACGTAACAAAAGAAATAAATATAACTGATATGAAGGAACCTGAATAAATTTTAGCTGACTTATGATACACAGTAAATTTAACTAAAATAAATTACGCTACTTTAAGTGAGGTTATGTGAGGTTTTTTAATTAATTTTAGTCCAAAAACAAAAATTATATATATATATATATATATATATATATATATATATATATATATATATATATATATATATATATATATATATATATATATATATCGTGCCGAATAGGTAAAACTTGGGATTTTGGCTTAAATAGCAAGAGTGACGTAGATCAATCACAGTGATGATGATTCCTAGGTAATAGTAACTCCAGTTCTGCTGAAGGGACTCCCCCTGAAGCTGTTATTGCTAGTGAATTCAGACGTGGAGTGAATGTGTGTGTATTCACCTAATTGTGGTTGCAGGGGTCGAGACTCAGCTCCTGGTCCCGCCTAAAGATTTATGCCAACAGCATTTGGTGTTCCCAGGCGGTCACCCATCCAAGTACTAACCAAATCCAACGTTGCTTAATTTCGTTATCGGACGAGAAGCGGTGCATTCAACGTGGTATGGCCGTTGGTATGTGTGTGTGTGTGTGTGTGTGTGTGTGTGTGTGTGTGTGTGTGTGTGTGTGTGTGTGTGAGTGTTTGTTTACTGTTTTAACCACGACCTTTTCGACCTTAATTACTGTAGTAAATGTGGAGACTCTGTCTTTATATCGCAGGGGAGGACCTCAAATAACGAGTGCTTCTTAGAAGAGTGAGGCGCTGGATTCTGATACAATCTCGAGAATCCACACGATATCCAGCGAGCGGAAGGGACCAATTAATCTGGATTTTAGACGTTCGACTGCACCAGGACAGCAAACTGATAACTCCAGCACCTCGACTTAGACAGGAGGATAAGGAGGAGGACGAGGAGGAGGAAGAAGAAAAGGGGAAGCAGGAGGAAGCTGAGGAAGAGGAAGAGGAGGAGAAGGTTAGCAACAAATCAGTCTACAGTTACCCCAGACAACTCTACTGAGAATTTCTCAGTACCGAGAAGGTAATGTATAATACAGAGAATAGTCATACGATAACGTTAGTCTCAGTACCAGAGGTGACTACCACTGTATGTACCAGTGGTGGCTACCACTGAACCAGTGGTGGTCACTATATCAGTGGTGATCTCCTTTGTAACAATACTGTTCTTAACTGTACCACTGATGATCTCACTCAAGGAGAAGGATCTTGAGCTGAGTATAATACCAAGAATATCTGAGGCGCACATCAACCATATAACTGCTACAGCATATGGGCGTCTGGCAAACCTAAGAATAGCATTTTGGTATCTAAGAAAGGAGTCATTCATGACACTGTACACCGTGTACGTCATATTGGAGTATGCAGCACCAGTATGGAACCCACACCTGGTCAAGAACGTTAAGAAATTAGTGAAAGGACAAAGGTTTGCAACAAGACTAGTCCCGAAGCTACGAGGAAAGGTTAAGGGAATTCAACCAGACGACACTGGAGGACAGGAGGGACAGGGGGGGAGGGACATGATAATGACTGTGGCAGGCTAAGGGTATGTTACATTTTATTCTGTGTATGTCACACACCCATACAGACATGCCCTCCCGACCAGTGAACCAGGTGCTAAGAGTATAACGATCAGGGGCCCCGTCTTTATACCAGTACCTTGGTTCATGTGATTAATGGTTTAGAAAACCGACAAGTTGAAGATTGAGACACTTATGCAGCATATGGGAATCTTTATTCAGGAAACGTTTCGCCACACAGTGGCTTCATCAGTCTAATGCAAAGCAGAAAGGTGTAAGGAGAGGAGGAGTCTGAAGTAATCATTCCCACATCGACTCCAGGCTGAGGGACTGATTACCTCAGACTCAGACGAGTTACAGGAATGTTAGGAAACATTTCTTCAGATACAGAGTTGTCAAGAAGTGGAACAGTCTGGAAAGTGGGGTAGTAGAGGCGGGTACCATACATAGCTTTAAGAAGAGGTATGATGATAAAGCTCGTGGAGCAGGGACAGAGTGGATCTAGTGGTGACCAGTGAAGAGGCGGGGCCAGGTGCTATGAATCGACCCCTGAAACCACAACTAGGTGAGTATAATTAGGTAAGTACACACACACACACACACACACACACACACACACACACACACACACACACACACACACACACACACACACACACACACACACAGTAAGTGGAATAGTTTGGGAAGCGATGTAGTGGAGGCAGGATCCATACATAGCTTTAAGCAGAGGTATGATAAAGCTCACGGCTCAGGGAGAGTGACCTAGTAGCGATCAGTGAAGAGGCGGGGCCAGGAGCTCGGACTCGACCCCCGCAACCTCAACTAGGTGAGTACAACTAGGTGAGTACACACACACACACACACACACACAGTGCAGGAAAAGAATCAGGGGTCTCTCCATTTCTCTTGGAACAAGAGCTTTCCTGACCCCCCTTCCTTCTCTTATGTGAGGGGGAAATGGTTAGAGGGGGAGGGGAGAGGAATGAGAGGAGTATTAGAAGGGGGGACTGGGATGGGATGGGTGTAGGAGGGGAATGGGAAGGGGAGGGGAATGGGAAGGGGAGGGGAAGGGGAGGGGAGGGGTGAACAGCCTGGTGATTGATGGCGTCATGTCTCAAGCACCTTGAGGCAGCCCAGTAATATATCACAGCTGGGAAAATGTAAGTGCTTCACTATAGTGCTTTACTAGAGTTAGAAGAGTGCTTCACTACAGTGCTTCACTAGATAGTTAGAAGAGTGCTTCACTACAGTGCATCATTAGAGAGTTAGAAGAGTGCTTCACTACAGTGCTTCACTAGAGAGTTAGAAGAGTGCTTCACTACAGTGCATCATTAGAGAGTTAGAAGAGTGCTTCACTATAGTGCATCATTAGAGAGTTAGAAGAGTGCTTCACTACAGTGCATCATTAGAGAGTTAGAAGAGTGCTTCACTACAGTGCATCATTAGAGAGTTAGAAGAGTGCTTCACTACAGTGCATCATTAGAGAGTTAGAAGAGTGCTTCACTACAGTGCATCATTAGAGAGTTAGAAGAGTGCTTCACTACAGTGCATCATTAGAGAGTTAGAAGAGTGCTTCACTACAGTGCTTCACTAGAGAGTTAGAAGAGTGCTTCACTACAGTGCATCATTAGAGAGTTAGAAGAGTGCTTCACTACAGTGCTTCACTAGAGAGTTAGAAGAGTGCTTCACTACAGTGCATCATTAGAGAGTTAGAAGAGTGCTTCACTACAGTGCTTCACTAGAGAGTTAGAAGAGTGCTTCACTACAGTGCATCATTAGAGAGTTAGAAGAGTGCTTCACTACAGTGCATCATTAGAGAGTTAGAAGAGTGCTTCACTACAGTGCATCATTAGAGAGTTAGAAGAGTGCTTCACTACAGTGCATCATTAGAGAGTTAGAAGAGTGCTTCACTACAGTGCATCATTAGAGAGTTAGAAGAGTGCTTCACTACAGTGCATCATTAGAGAGTTAGAAGAGTGCTTCACTACAGTGCTTCACTAGAGAGTTAGAAGAGTGCTTCACTACAGTGCATCATTAGAGAGTTAGAAGAGTGCTTCACTACAGTGCATCATTAGAGAGTTAGAAGAGTGCTTCACTACAGTGCTTCACTAGAGAGTTAGAAGAGTGCTTCACTACAGTGCATCATTAGAGAGTTAGAAGAGTGCTTCACTACAGTGCATCATTAGAGAGTTAGAAGAGTGCTTCACTACAGTGCATCATTAGAGAGTTAGAAGAGTGCTTCACTACAGTGCATCATTAGAGAGTTAGAAGAGTGCTTCACTACAGTGCATCATTAGAGAGTTAGAAGAGTGCTTCACTACAGTGCATCATTAGAGAGTTAGAAGAGTGCTTCACTACAGTGCATCATTAGAGAGTTAGAAGAGTGCTTCACTACAGTGCATCATTAGAGAGTTAGAAGAGTGCTTCACTACAGTGCTTCACTAGAGAGTTAGAAGAGTGCTTCACTACAGTGCATCATTAGAGAGTTAGAAGAGTGCTTCACTACAGTGCTTCACTAGAGAGTTAGAAGAGTGCTTCACTACAGTGCATCATTAGAGAGTTAGAAGAGTGCTTCACTACAGTGCATCATTAGAGAGTTAGAAGAGTGCTTCACTACAGTGCATCATTAGAGAGTTAGAAGAGTGCTTCACTACAGTGCATCATTAGAGAGTTAGAAGAGTGCTTCACTACAGTGCATCATTAGAGAGTTAGAAGAGTGCTTCACTACAGTGCTTCACTAGAGAGTTAGAAGAGTGCTTCACTACAGTGCATCATTAGAGAGTTAGAAGAGTGCTTCACTACAGTGCATCATTAGAGAGTTAGAAGAGTGCTTCACTACAGTGCATCATTAGAGAGTTAGAAGAGTGCTTCACTACAGTGCATCATTAGAGAGTTAGAAGAGTGCTTCACTACAGTGCATCATTAGAGAGTTAGAAGAGTGCTTCACTACAGTGCTTCACTAGAGAGTTAGAAGAGTGCTTCACTACAGTGCATCATTAGAGAGTTAGAAGAGTGCTTCACTACAGTGCATCATTAGAGAGTTAGAAGAGTGCTTCACTACAGTGCATCATTAGAGAGTTAGAAGAGTGCTTCACTACAGTGCTTCACTAGAGAGTTAGAAGAGTGCTTCACTACAGTGCATCATTAGAGAGTTAGAAGAGTGCTTCACTACAGTGCTTCACTAGAGAGTTAGAAGAGTGCTTCACTACAGTGCATCATTAGAGAGTTAGAAGAGTGCTTCACTACAGTGCATCATTAGAGAGTTAGAAGAGTGCTTCACTACAGTGCATCATTAGAGAGTTAGAAGAGTGCTTCACTACAGTGCATCATTAGAGAGTTAGAAGAGTGCTTCACTACAGTGCATCATTAGAGAGTTAGAAGAGTGCTTCACTACAGTGCATCATTAGAGAGTTAGAAGAGTGCTTCACTACAGTGCATCATTAGAGAGTTAGAAGAGTGCTTCACTACAGTGCTTCATTAGAGAGTTAGAAGAGTGCTTCACTACAGTGCTTCACTAGAGAGTTAGAAGAGTGCTTCACTACAGTGCTTCACTAGAGAGTTAGAAGAGTGCTTCACTACAGTGCTTCATTAGAGAGTTAGAAGATTAATTCATTGCAGTGCTTCACTAGAGAGTTAGAAAAATGCTTCAATTCAGTGCTTCACTAGAGCGTTAGAAGAGTGCTTCACTGCAGTGCTTCACTAGAGAGTCAGAAGAGTGCTTCACTACAGTGCTTCATTATAGAGTTAGAAGATTGATTCATTGCAGTGCTTCACTAGAGATTACAAGAGTGCTTCACTAGAGATTACAAGAGTGCTTCACTAGAGTTGGAAGAGTGCTTCACTACAGTGCATCAGTGCTTCACTACAGTGCATCATTAGAGAGTTAGAAGAGTGCTTCACTACAGTGCATCATTAGAGAGTTAGAAGAGTGCTTCACTACAGTGCTTCACAGTGCTTCACTAGAGAGTTAGAAGAGTGCTTCACTACAGTTCTTCCTAATTGCTTCACTAGAGTGCTTCACTAGAGAGTTAGAAAAATGCTTCAGTTCAGTGCTTCACTAGAGAGTTAGAAGAGTGCTTCACTGCAGTGCTTCACTAGAGAGTTAGAAGAGTGTTTCATTGCAGTGCTTCACTAGACAGTTAGAAAAGTGCTTCACTACATTGCTTCACTAGAGAGTTAGAAGAGTGCTTCACTACAGTGCTTCACTAGAGCGCTAGAAGAGTGCTTCACTACAGTTCTTCCTAAGTGTTAGAAGAGTGCTTCACTAGAGTGCTTCACTAGAGAGTTAGAAGAGTGCTTCACTGCAGTGCTTCACTAAACAGTTAAGAGTGCTCCACCACTGTGCTTCACTAGAGTGCTAAAAGAGTGGTTCATTACAGTGCTTCACTGGAGAGTTAGAAGAGTGCTTCACTAGAGTGTTAGAAGAGTGCTCTACTACTGTGCTTCACTAGAGTGTTAGAAGAGTTCTTCACTACAGTGCTTCATTAGAGAGTTAGAAGATTGATTCATTACAGTGCTTCGCTAGAGATTACAAGAGTGCTTCACTAGAGTTAGAAGAGTGCTTCACTAGGGAATTAGAAAAGTGCTTCATTACATTGCTTCACCAGAGAGAAGAGTGCTTCACTACAGTGCTGGAAGAGTGCTTCACTAGTGTGTTGAAACAGTGCTTCATTAGAGTGTTGAAACAGTGCTTCACTAGAGTGTTTGAAGACTGCTTCACTAGAATGTTTGAAGACTGCTTCACTAGAATGTTGGAAGAATGCTTCACTAGAATGTTGGAAGAGTGCTTCACTAGTGTTGGAAGAGTGCTTCACTAGAGTGTTGGAAGAGTGCTTCACTAGTGTGTTGGAAGAGTGCTTCACTAGAATGTTGGAAGAGTGCTTCACTAGAATGTTGGAAGAGTGCTTCACTAGAATGTTGGAAGAGTGCTTCACTAGAATGTTGGAAGAGTGCTTCACTAGAATGTTGGAAGAGTGCTTCACTAGTGTTGGAAGAGTGCTTCACTAGAATGTTGGAAGAGTGCTTCACTAGTGTTGGAAGAGTGCTTCACTACAGTACTTCACTAGAGTGCTAGAAGAGTGCTTCACTACATTGCATCTTAGAGTGTTAGAAGAGTGCTTCACTGCAGTGCTGGAAGAGTGCTTCACTAGAGTGTTGAAACAGTGCTTCACTAGAGTGTTTGAAGAGTGCTTCACTAGAGTGTTCGAAGAATGCTTCACTAGAATGTTGGAAGAGTGTTTCACTAGTGTTGGAAGAGTGCTTCACTAGAATGTTGGAAGAGTGTTTCACTAGTGTTGGAAGAGTGCTTCTCTAGAGTGTTAGAAGAATGCTTCACTTGAGTTTTGGAAGAGTGCTTCACTAGGGTGTTGAAACAGTGTTTCGCTAGAGTGTTGAAACAGTGCTTCACTAGAGTGTTGAAACAGTGCTTCACAAGGGTGTTGAAACAGTGCTTCACTAGAGTGTTGAAACAGTGCTTCACTAGAGTGTTGAAACAGTGTTTCACTAGAGTGTTGAAACAGTGCTTCACTAGGGTGTTGAAACAGTGTTTCGCTAGAGTGTTGAAACAGTGCTTCACAAGGGTGTTGAAACAGTGCTTCACTAGAGTGTTGAAACAGTGCTTCACTAGGGTGTTGAAACAGTGTTTCGCTAGAGTGTTGAAACAGTGCTTCACAAGGGTGTTGAAACAGTGCTTCACTAGAGTATTGAAACAGTGCTTCAGTAGAGTGTTGGAATAGTGCTTCATTAGTGTTGAAACAGTGCTTCACTAGAGTATTGGAAGTGTTTCACTAGTGTTGAAACAGTGCTTCACTAGAATGTTGGAAGAGTGCTTCATTAGTGTTGAAACAGTGCTTCACTAGAGTGTTGGATGAGTGCTTCACTAGAGTGTTGGATGAGTGCTTCACTAGTGTTGAAAGAGTGCTTTACTAGAGTGTTGGAAGAGTGCTTCACTAGTGTTCGGAGAGTGCTTCACTAGAGTGTTGGAAGAGTGCTTCACTAGAGCGCTGGGAGAGTGCTTCACTAGTGTTGGAAGAGTGCTTCACTAGAGTGTTGGAAGAGTGCTTCACTAGAGCGCTGGGAGAGTGCTTCACTAGTGTTGGAAGAGTGCTTCACTAGAGTGTTGAGACAGTGCTTCACAAGAGTGTTGAAACAGTGCTTCACTAGAGTATTGAAACAGTGCTTCATTAGAGTGTTGAAACAGGGTTTCACTGGTGTGTTGAAACAGTGCTTCACTAGAGTGTTGAAACAGTGCTTCACTAGAGTGTTGGAAGAGTGCTTCACTAGTGTTGGAAGAGTGCTTCACTAGAATGTTGGAGGAGTGCTTCACTAGAGTGTTGGAAGAGTGCTTCACTAGTGTTGGAAGAGTGCTTCACTAGAGTGTTGGAAGAGTGCTTCACTAGTGTTGGAAGAGTGCTTCACTAGTGTTGGAAGAGTGCTTCACTAGTGTTGGAAGAGTGCTTCACTAGAATGTTGGAAGAGTGCTTCACTAGTGTTGGAAGAGTGCTTCACTAGAATGTTGGAAGAGTGCTTCACTAGTGTTGAAACAGGGTTTCACTGGTGTGTTGAAACAGTGCTTCACTAAAGTGTTGGAAGAGTGCTTCACTAGAATGTTGAAACAGTGCTTCACTGAGTATTGGAAGAGTGTTTCACTAGTGTTGAAAAAGTGCTTCACTAGAGTGTTGAGACAGTGCTTCACTAGAGTGTTGAGACAGTGCTTCACTAGAGTGTTGAGACACTGCTTCACTAGAGTGTCGGAAGAGTGTTTCACTAGTGCTGAAACAGTGCTTCACTTGAGTGTTGGAAGAGTGCTTCACTAGAGTGCTGGCAGAGTGCCTCACTAGAGTGTTGAAACAGTGCTTCACTACAATGTTGGAAGAGTGCTTCACTAGTGTTGGAAGAGGGGTCGATTCACAGCTCCTGGCCATGGGTTCGACTCCTACCCGTTCCCTGGTTTCCAACTTCTACTTGTCCTCACTGGTGTCACACCGGAAGTAATTTTAATATTTCGATCTTTCACGTAGGTACATCGGGGCGCTAGTGCCGGTGCTGGCTCGCTCACGGACCTACTGGACACCTCCGTACAAAGCACAGTTAATTACTCTCTAAAGTGGGCCACAATGCTGGATTTCTGGTCCTTGGTGAGTAAAATGAAATCTCAGACCCACACACGGCATCCTGCCTGTCTACATCCTGCTATCTCTCTGTCTGTCTGTCTGTCTCTCTCTCTCTCTCTCTCTCTCTACATGATTCTAGTCTCATGTCACACTGCACCATTGCTCATTGGTGTCCTAGTATCATGGACAGTCTTATGTTACGACCCTGGACGCTGCTTGTATCAGTCTTCCAGGTTGTCATCAGGTTTTTACTGGTACTCAGATTAAAGTCTGTTGGCATAATGTAAAAATTCATCACTGCGAGATGTCTGAGTTATCTGTTTCCTCTGTTGATCGCTAACGTTGTCTTTAATGGTCTGCAGATCAATGTAATTATCACTGAGTTTAGTAAGGGTAGTTTTCTGAGTCTTAATCACCTTCCAGACTCTTGAGGAGTATGAGGTAATCAGTCCCTCATTCTCGGTCCCTCATCAAGACTGATGGAGTGAACACATCGATTCCAGGCTGAGGGACTGATTACCTCGAACTACTCCTCATCTTCCACCGTTCTTCTTTATACTGGACTGAAGAAGCCACTGGTTGACAAAGTGTTTCCACCATATTCATATGTTGTCCAAGTGTCTCAGTCTTCAACTTGTCCGTTTTCAAAACCATTTTCAAACACCTTCAGACTCTTGTTCCATCTCTCAGCCAACTCCCTTTTTCTGTTCATAATGTTAACGACTTGTTAATGGTCCAAGCCGGACCGAAGTGTCGTCATGTTTCAATCTTCAATGTGCGGGTTAGTTGTGTATTGTTCCAGTCACGGTATTGTGCCTTTTTGTTTATTAAGATTTTCCTTCTGCCATTTCGGAAGTCTTTTATCTCTGCTATGGACGAACACTTCCTCCTGCAGGAACATTTTCTGTCAAACTCACATGTTGCTGCTGTTACTGTTGCTGTTCTATAGCCTACGACACGGCGGGATACGCCGATGTTTTTCCTGATAGCGTGATTTAGGAAGGCTTGCCGGAGACACCCACTTTATCACACCAGAGTTATAGACTTTTCTTACTTCTTTTTTCTTCTGCTATCAAATTAACATCCACCAGGACGCTGACACACATCCCCAAAACAGCTCGCCCTCAAGCAGCTACCAAATTCGCTGACTTCTTAAAGAAAGTCAATGATGCTCCTGCAAACAACGGATCCTGGCACAATTTACTGTTATTTGGCAATGCCTGCCTGGCTGTCCCACCAAGGAGGGACAAGTCACTAGCAACATCTGCCCTATTCATGCATTCCCTAGAGCTGATAACCTCGTCCGTCTTCCTTCTAGGGCGACAGGCACCTGCCGGGCAAATGCCAACAACAGAACACCTGACGCCCCAAAAATCAGAGCCCAAATTAGCAAAAAAGTAGAAGAGGGTAATACTACTGGAGCACTGAGGCCTATAACCAGTGAGGATACCATGCTCCTAAGGACGTCATTACAGCACAAGCCCTGAAGGACAAACATCCACCCAGAGCTCCCGGTACCAACACTGGCCTCCCTGACACTGCAGCAGGTGAAGAATATTTAACCCTACAGGACGCTGATGTGTCATTTCCACAGGGCTCAGCGAGAGGTTTCACCAGTTTAAGGCCACAACACTTAAAATAAATGCTCAATGCAGCATCTTGGTGATGTTTCAGAGAGGTTGCTGTCTGAACTCACCAAATTTTTCATCGTGTGCCTGGCTGGCAGTGTCCCAGGGGCCATTAGATCCCTCTTCTTAGGTGCCCCACTACGTGCCCTCCGGAAAAAAGATGGAGGAATCAGGCCCATTGCAATGGGCAACACCCTTCGGCACCTAGTCGCCAAGGCTGCAGTAAGAAGGGTGAGTCAAGAGGCTGCTGCAATGTTGAAACCAACTCAGCTCGGTTTTGGTGTTCAACAAGACTGTGAAGCAGCTTCCCAGCAGCAAGCTTATACATCAACAAGATGTCCAATGAAAATCCCTTGATCAAATTGGACTTTGCCAACGCTTTCAACTTAGTAAGAAGGGATGCTGCTCTCCAAGCAGGTTCTAGAAATTCCCCTTCCTTCTATCCCTTCACACAATCGTGTTATAGTGTGACTTCTAAACTGCTGTTTGGGAACCATGAAATTAACTCATGTGAGTGTGTGTGACAGGGGAACCCTCTCACCCCCTTTCTATTCTGTTTGGTCATCAAGGAAATCACAGAAGTGCTCTCCAGTGAGCTCAATATCTGATTCCTGGATGATGGTACCCTAGCTGGCACTAAAGAATCTCTCCAAAAGGACATCAGAAAAAATAAAGACGTGGTAGAGAGCATTGGCCGCCAAATGTGAAATAGTGTCTGCCAATCGACAGATGATCCAGAATATTAGTGCTGTTTTACCAGGAGCATGAGCCATTGACCCAGCCAACAGCACTCTCCTTGGTGCTCCTCTTGGACCCAGTGCCATTAATCTGATCCCAGAAAAGAAAATCTCAGACCTCGGGACGATGGAAGGCAGGATGAAAGACACTGATACACCTGATGCTTTCTACCTACTCATCAGGTGCCTGTCCATCCCAAAACTTACCTACTTCCTGAGATGCTCCCCAGCCTTCAGCAGTCCGAAATTCAAGGAATATGACAATGCTAGAGAATATATTGAATCTTTCCTTTGAAGATGGACAGTGGTCGCAAGCCTCACTTCCAGTCAGGCTTTGGGGGGGGGAGAGTATGCAAATCCTCCCAGATTGCCCTACCAGTTTTCGTATCCTCTTCCGTAGCATGAAACGAGTTAATAAAACAAATTCTTGCAGACGTCCTCAGTGACTCAGCAGGAATATAGGACCCTAGCTATGCCAGTGCCATCACTGAATGGGAGACTCTCACTGCTCCAGCACCAAAACCTATTGCAGCACTGGCCTACAAACAGTCAAGATGGGATGGCCCCATCACTGAAAAGGTGCTTGCCGACATGCTTAAGGATGTAATATCAGACAGAGAGACTGCCCATTTCCATGCTGTGAGTGCACCTTACCCTGGGAACTTCCTCCAAACAGTTCAAGGCATGTTCCCATTGCCAAAATGTGTGCAGTCACGAAAGCACTTGGAATTTCTCTATTCTTTCAGAGTGGTTGTTTTGCATATTCTGAAATCACCTGTTTACTGTGATCTTATTGCATATATATATATATATATATATATATATATATATATATATATATATATATATATATATATATATATATATATATATATATATATATATATATATATATATATATATATATATATATATATATCTGGTTCTTCCTGGCTTCGCCATATGTGACTCCTACAGTGACTTAAAGGTGAGCCAAGGCTTTGATTCTATACATCCCAATAACCTCCATTATTAGTGCTAGTTGGGTTGTAGATAAACGACTCAAAGAACCGACGAGTTGATAAATTAGACACATGTGCAACATAATAAAGATACCCAAGTGTTGCACATGTGTCTAATTTTATCAACCGGTTGGGCTGCATATTGGACATGAATAAAGACATCGCCTCTTGTTAGTCTCTGGACGTTCAGGACGGCGAGCGGGAAACGTCCCTGCATGTTCTGCATTTCAGGAAATTTCGGGGAAATATCATTTTCCGATTGTTTACCAATCCGTTCTCAGTGCTGAGTTGCTGAGTTTGTGGCCAACAAGCTGTTGTTGATCATGTTACATTAACATTTCTGGCCACTCCTGTCATGATGGTCGAGTGTGAGAAACGTTTCGTGAGGGATAATTTACTGGATTTATGAGACACACACACGTAGGTGTCTCTTGGAGAGACACATGGCGCTTCTCTGAGAGAATCATCTCTCATTATTTACAATTTACCAACCTCTGACTGACTGTCCCGTTGATCAGATATCTGGGAAGTAGAATTCTTTGTTGACTTCTTCAACGTCGTGCGACCTTCACTCGACACAAATAACCCGCACATAGGCGAGAGGAATTTACGACGACGTTACGGACCGACTTGGACCATTTACAAAGTCACACTAACACAAGGGAGTGAGGGAGCCAGTATAGACGAGCGGGACAGGAACGACACCAAGAGAGGGAGAAAAGTTAGTGGCAGTGGTAAGGCTGTTAGTGGAAGCAGTAGTAGCAGTAACAGTGGTAGTGGAAAGTAGAGGCAGTAGTTTAGTGGCACAAGAGAAAAAGGGGAGTAAAGGGAGGCATTAGTAACGACAGCAATAGTAGAAATGGAGTGGTAATATTAGTAGCAGTAGAAGAAGTAGGGTCAGTTTAAGGACAAGAAAAAGGAGTACTGCAGGAGAGCTAAGGACTCAAAATACAGGGAAGAAAACAAACAGGACAGGACACACGTAGGCAGAAGAAAGAAAAAGAAAGAAAAAGGAAAAATTTAGGAAAGTATTTGGGTGATCTTTGTAGGCAACACTTATTCATCTTTATTGTCGCAACAACAGTGAAGATA
>NW_027195039.1:205000-240000 GCF_038502225.1 Cherax quadricarinatus
AGTCTGAAAATCAAAGCAATATTTCCCATAAGAAATAATGGAAATACAATTAATCCGTTCCAGAAACCTAAAAATATTCACAAAAAAATACATTTTATAGAGATTAATTACAGTTTTACATACACTCAACAAATACTATAGTGTTCAATTATGTATATAAATATAAAATAATTTTTTTACTTACCTTTATTGAAGATTGGTGATGGCATCTGGAAGATAGGGAGGAGGAGAGACGGAGTTGAGGTTAGTGTTTGGAAGGAGAATCTCCCTCCATGAGGACTTCAGGTAAAGCCTTCTCTGGGGTTACTTCCCTTCTCTGTCTTTTAATGCCACTAGGACCAGCTTGAGAGTCACTGGACCCCTGTCTCACAAAATAACTGTCCACAATCCTCTTTTTCTCGCGCCTCTTTAACATTTCCCTAAAATGGGGCATAGTTCTGTCACTGAACTGGTTCCAGGAGTTTTCTGTACCAGATCGGCATGCAACTTCCTTGCCTTTTCGCAATTAATCGTCTCTGAAACACTATCACCTGCCATCTCTTTATTCTTGATCCACACCATCGACATCTTCTCAACCTCTTCAACTATTTGTGGCTTTTTTTGGGGTTAGCATATTAACACCTTTCACAACATAAGCTTCCTTGATTTGTTCTTTCTTTACCAGGATAGAACCAATGGTCGACTTGTTTTTCCCACACATCCTGGCAAGCTCAGCAAGTCTCACACCACTCCCAAACTTCTGTATTATTTTCTTCTTCACATCTATAGTGTTTCTCACTTTCTTTACCTCAGGGGTACCACTAGCAAGTTTCTATGGGCCCATGGTAGCTTATTTCACAGTCCCACAAGCACTAAACACATTGAAATAATCGTAAAATGTTTGAATGAGAGCGAAGGTTAGTGTTCACTCAAGCATCAACAAAGCCAGACTGGCTCACGGCGCCTGCACGGGGATGCGGACAGATCGGGCTGGTGGACAGGTCCGGTACCTGACAGTCCGAAAATAGGGGCACGTTCGATAATAGACAAAGTTAATTCGAAAAATGGGTTCTATTTTTGAAAACTTCGATAAGTGATACGTTCGAAATTTGACGTTCCACTGTACACCTATGTTTGGTGAGCATGGGGGCCGCTAGGCAGAGAGCAACACCAATCCGAATGGCCTGTGGGTCGAGTCGAGTGCCCAGGGAGGAATTGGGAACTGCTAAAAGGAAATCTCCTGAATGTGGTGCTTTTACCGCTAGGAGAGGAGCTTTGTCCAATCCTTAAGCATTGTTGAGCATTGTGTTGGCAATTTTTTCCATGATCAGTTTGTCCCAGTGGGACTGTTTGTGTTCTTTGGGAGGAGCTGGTCTATTGGAGAAGTCTGCAAGGGTGTCGTACTGCATGGCTGCTTCAATGAACCTGGAGTCTTGAGCTCCTATCGCACCTCTTAAGCATTCGGAGACAATCTCTTCGACTAGTCCACTGGAAGCCAAACACAAGGACAGAAATGCAGGTAAAGCTACTTCTGTTACCTTGCACTCCCCTACATTCCCTAGTCGCACAGGAAGAGTTGCTTGACCCCATTGCTGATCTTCCAGTGACAGATTCAGTGCCCTTTTTAAAGATAGATCTTAGGAGTGAGTCATATTCGTTGAGTGTTGGGTTGTTGAAAGAAGGTGCACACCTCAAGAAGTAAATGAGTCTTGGCAGAGTAAGACACCTTGTGAGGAGATATAGGGCATAATGGGCATCAAGAACACTCATTCTCCCCTCCATTCTCTTCAGGTCATTCAGTTTGTCCTTGAAGACTGTGTTGATGGCCTGATGGCCCTGCGGTGCTCCCAAGAGGATGATGCTCTTGGACAGGGTGGCAGTAGAGGCTTCAGGCAGGAATGTTAGCAGCTGTGATTATTTCCTGGCTGGTTGTGATGATTTCATACTTCGAGGGGTTGAGGATGAGTTCTAAGGCTTCTCCATGTGTCTTCACCAGTTGTAAGTCTAGCAGAGACTCTTCTGTACCTGTTAGAGTGCCATCATCCAAGTACCACACAGACAGACAGACAGACAGACAGACAGATAGACAGACAGACAGACAGACAGCATCATACAGAACACACTAACTGCTTCCCACTCTATATTAAACTACGTTAAAAGATTTACTGTGACCAACTGTGTCTACCAACACAGAGTCTCTTACTTATTCTGGGAAAAATGAACTGAGTGCTCAAGTTCCTGATGTTGTTCTCCAGTGCTTGTCCCTCAGTGTGTCTGATGGCACTCTTGGAAGGTTGTATGATGCCAGTGCTGAGGAAGGTTGATCCTTATGTGTGTGTGTGTGTGTATGTGTGCCTCTCTCTCTCTCTCTCTCTCTCTCTCTCTCTCTCTCTCTCTCTCTCTCTCCTGACACCCACAACACCACCATCACAGCCACAATCACCCAGCATGATCCACCACAACGCTCCATGATCACTCTGATCTCTGAGCTCCGACCACCACCGCCTCCTAAAACATTTACAGCTGGTGTCTGGCGATGAGATCTCAAGGTGAGGAAGTTGAGAAGGGGCTACTACCTGGAAGCCTTGAGTTCTCTGTTCAAGAAGCCTCGGGGGAAAAGAGTGAAGCTAATCCTCTCGTAACAAAGGGTTACGTTCCTGAAAATCTCCATCTAGTGTTAAAATAGTTTTATGTGAATTAAAGAACGAATGGTAAAATTCGGGTTGCGTTCATAACATCTCTAAAAATGCCTAGCGACTTTAAAACCTTAATTTGTTGACTTGGAAGTGAGTTAAAAGATTTGTTAGGGATTTTAACCCTGAGAATTAGCCACCCAGGATAATTTAAAAAAGTCAGTGCGTCATCGAGGACTGTCTTATTTCCAATGTGGTCCTTCAGTCTTGTCCCCCAGGATGCGACCCACACCAGTCCACTACAACCCAGGTACATTTCCTCCCGTTTCAGGTATCAATCCACGGATACTCTGTACGAAACAACGCTCAGTGTGTGAGTTGAAAGCATTGATGCGGCTCTTCAACTGAAGATACCTACTGTGTAGGCCTACTGTGTAGGCCTACCGTGTAGAAATAAAGATACCTAATTGTTGCACATATATCTTACTTAGCAAAGTTCAATGTAGCAAAACATCACAAAAATAAGTCATGTTTCCCCGCCAAATTGTATAGAATATATTGGAACATGTTGGTGGATTGGAACAGTGTAATGACAGTGGTTGTTACTGTTTTGTTGTTGTTGTTGATCTTGTTTACCTGGAGTTTACCTGGAGAGCGCTTTGGGGGTCAGTGTCCCCGCAGCCAGGTCTGAGACCAGACCTCGTGGTGGGTCAGGGTCTGAACAACCAGGCTGTTTGTAAAGTAAAAGGACACAAGTGCAACTAATGTGACATTTATTGTGGCAACGTTTCGCTCTCCAGGAGCTTTATCAAGCCAATGGCTTGATAAAGCTCCTGGAGAGCGAAACGTTGCCACAATAAATGTCACATTAGTTGCACTTGTGTTTTTTTACTTTACATATTGTCGGTAATTCTACCAATTTTATTACAACCAGGCTGTTACTGCTGGCCGCACACAAACTGACGTACGAACCACAGCCCGGCTGGTCAGGTACTGAATTTAGGTGTCTGTCCAGCGCCTTCTTGAAGACAAGCAGGGGTCTTGAAGACAGCCAGAGGTCTTGAAGACAGCCAAGGGTCTTAAAGATAGCCAGGTGTCTATTGGTTATCCCCCTTATGTATATTGGGAGGCAGTTGAATTCTTGAGCTCCTGACACCTATTGTGTTGTCTCTTAGTGTACTCGTGGCGCCCCTGCTTTTCACTGGGGGAATGTTGCATCTCCTTCCAAGTCTTTTGCTTTCGTAGGGAGTGATGTTCATGTGTTGGTTTGGTACTAATCCCTCTAGGATTTTCCTAGTGTATATTACCATGTATCTTTCTCGCCTGCTATCCAAGGATTACATATCAAGGGACTTCAACCGTTCCCAGTAATTAAGGTGCTTTTAAAGAGCCTGGACAGGATCTGTACCAACCCTGGTTGCAGTAGTGTGGTTGCTGGTGTCTGCCAGATGTGACAACGTACTTACTATGGGTGAATACTGTTCAATACAGAAATGTAATTATCCTATTTACTAGTCATTATAAACAATTTCATCCCGGCTGCTCTTAGTGAAGTTTGCAACTAAATGTTATTATGTAACGACTTATTCATACTCTGTTATCAGTCTCCAATAATACTCACGAAATCATAATAACAAAATTGGCAACAACTCATAGAATGGGTGGGACTCGAACCCAGGGCAGGTGAATTCTCACTTGCATTGGCTTCAAGACTCATCCATGCCATGATTTAATCTCTGCTATGTTCAACAGTTGTTTAAAACCCCTGCTTAGTATTTTGAACATAGGTATATTCCTGTGGCCTGCACACCTGGTTGTAGCACAATAATCAAGGTAGAAATGTGGAACGAGCAAAAGACAGCTGTAAGTAAATTTTTTTTTATCACACTGGCCGATTCCCACCAAGGCAGGGTGGCCCGAAAAAGAAAAACTTTCACCATCATTCACTCCATCACTGTCTTGCCAGAAGGGTGCTTTACACTACAGTTTTTAAACTGCAACATTAACACCCCTCCTTCAGAGTGCAGGCACTGTACTTCCCATCTCCAGGACTCAAGTCCGGCCTGCCAGTTTCCCTGAACCCCTTCATAAATGTTACTTTGCTCACACTCCAACAGCACGTCAAGTATTAAAAACCATTCGTCTCCATTCACTCCTATCAAACACGCTCACGCATGCCTGCTGGAAGTCCAAGCCCCTTGCACACAAAACCTCCTTTACCCCCTCTGTAAGTAAATACTTATATATATTTCCATCTCCAAACAGCATGCAAATACATGTACAATATTTACAGAGAATATGTACAGACAGGGAAGTACAGTGCCTGTACTCTGAAGGATGGGTGAGGATTGGGACTCTATAAATAATGGTGAATCTGTTTTTTCTTTGGGATTACTTTGACAGGTGGCAGCCAGTGAATTATAAACGTAATCAAAGACATCTGTCAAAGCTATAAGTTACGCTTTAAACATAATTCCCTTCGTTAATTCACCCATAAAATTTATTCTCTTTTTTTGGGGGGAAACAAATGAATCGTCTGACTTTATAATAGTGAAAAAAAGATTTAAAGGAATTGTTCGTCTCTTAAGTGTGAAGATAACAGGTGATCACTCAATACAGGTAAGATAACAGGTGATCACTCAATACAGGTAAGATAACAGGTGATCACTCAATACAGGTAAGATAACAGGTGATCACTCAATACAGGTAAGATAACAGGTGATCACTCAATACAGGTAAGATAACAGGTGATCACTCAATACAGGTAAGATAACAGGTGATCACTCAATACAGGTAAGATAACAGGTGATCACTCAGGACAGGTAAGATAACAGGTGATCACTCAAGACAGGTAAGATAACAGGTGATCACTCAGGACAGATAAGATAACAGGTGATCACTCAAGACAGGTAAGATAACAGGTGATCACTCAAGACAGATAAGATAACAGGTGATCACTAACACAGGTAAGATAACAGGTGATCACTAACACAGGTAAGATAACAGGTGATAACTCAAGACAGGTAAGATAACAGGTGATCACTCAAGACAGGTAAGATAACAGGTGATCACTAACACAGGTAAGATAACAGGTGATAACTCAAGACAGGTAAGATAACAGGTGATCACTCAAGACAGGTAAGATAACAGGTGATCACTCAGGACAGGTAAGATAACAGGTGATCACTCAATACAGGTAAGATAACAGGTGATCACTCAGGACAGGTAAGATAACAGGTGATCACTCAATACAGGTAAGATAACAGGTGATCACTCAGGACAGGTAAGATAACAGGTGATCACTCAAGACAGATAAGATAACAGGTGATCACTAACACAGGTAAGATAACAGGTGATAACTCAAGACAGGTAAGATAACAGGTGATCACTCAAGACAGGTAAGATAACAGGTGATCACTAACACAGGTAAGATAACAGGTGATAACTCAAGACAGGTAAGATAACAGGTGATCACTCAAGACAGGTAAGATAACAGGTGATCACTAACACAGGTAAGATAACAGGTGATAACTCAAGACAGGTAAGATAACAGGTGATCACTCAAGACAGGTAAGATAACAGGTGATCACTAACACAGGTAAGATAACAGGTGATAACTCAAGACAGGTAAGATAACAGGTGATCACTCAAGACAGGTAAGATAACAGGTGATCACTCAAGACACGTAAGATAACAGGTGATCACTCAAGACAGGTAAGATAACAGGTGATCACTCAAGACAGATAAGATAACAGGTGATCACTCAAGACAGGTAAGATAACAGGTGATCACTCAAGACAGGTAAGATAACAGGTGATCACTCAAGACAGGTAAGATAACAGGTGATCACTCAAGACAGATAAGATAACAGGTGATCACTCAAGACAGGTAAGATAACAGGTGATCACTCAAGACAGGTAAGATAACAGGTGATCACTCAAGACAGGTAAGATAACAGGTGATCACTAACACAGGTAAGATAACAGGTGATCACTCAAGACAGGTAAGATAACAGGTGATCACTCAAGACATGTAAGATAACAGGTGATCACTCAAGACAGGTAAGATAACAGGTGATCACTCAAGACAAGTAAGATAACAGGTGATCACTCAAGACAGGTAAGATAACAGGTGATCACTAACACAGGTAAGATAACAGGTGATCACTCAAGACAGGTAAGATAACAGGTGATCACTCAAGACAGATAAGATAACAGGTGATCACTCAAGACAGGTAAGATAACAGGTGATCACTCAAGACAGGTAAGATAACAGGTGATCACTCAAGACAGGTAAGATAACAGGTGATCACTAACACAGGTAAGATAACAGGTGATAACTCAAGACAGGTAAGATAACAGGTGATCACTCAAGACAGGTAAGATAACAGGTGATCACTCAAGACAGGTAAGATAACAGGTGATCACTAACACAGGTAAGATAACAGGTGATAACTCAAGACAGGTAAGATAACAGGTGATCACTCAAGACAGGTAAGATAACAGGTGATCACTAACACAGGTAAGATAACAGGTGATAACTCAAGACAGGTAAGATAACAGGTGATCACTCAAGACAGGTAAGATAACAGGTGATCACTCAAGACAGGTAAGATAACAGGTGATCACTCAAGACAGGTAAGATAACAGGTGATCACTCAAGACAGATAAGATAACAGGTGATCACTCAAGACAGGTAAGATAACAGGTGATCACTCAAGACAGGTAAGATAACAGGTGATCACTCAAGACAGGTAAGATAACAGGTGATCACTCAAGACAGATAAGATAACAGGTGATCACTCAAGACAGGTAAGATAACAGGTGATCACTCAAGACAGGTAAGATAACAGGTGATCACTCAAGACAGGTAAGATAACAGGTGATCACTAACACAGGTAGGATAACAGGTGATCACTCAAAACAAGTAAGATAACAGGTGATCACTCAAGACAGGTAAGATAACAGGTGATCACTAACACAGGTAAGATAACAGGTGGTCACTCAAGACAGGTAAGATAACAGGTGATCACTCAAGACAGGTAAGATAACAGGTGATCACTAACACAGGTAAGATAACAGGTGATCACTCAAGACAGGTAAGATAACAGGCGATCACTCAAGACAGGTAAGATAACAGGTGATCACTCAAGACAGGTAAGATAACAGGTGATCACTAACACAGGTAAGATAACAGGTGATCACTAACACAGGTAAGATAACAGGTGATCACTCAAGACAGGTAAGATAACAGGTGATCACTAACACAGGTAAGATAACAGGTGATCACTAACACAGGTAAGATAACAGGTGATCACTCAAGACAGGTAAGATAACAGGTGATCACTAACACAGGTAAGATAACAGGTGATCACTAACACAGGTAAGATAACAGGTGATCACTCAAGACAGGTAAGATAACAGGTGATCACTAACA
This sequence comes from Cherax quadricarinatus, assembly GCF_038502225.1. NCBI lineage: Eukaryota > Metazoa > Arthropoda > Malacostraca > Decapoda > Parastacidae > Cherax > Cherax quadricarinatus. The sequence goes on from NW_027195039.1 coordinate 213,049, forward strand.
CAGGTAAGATAATAGGTGATCACTAACACGATTATAGACAACAACCAGCACGGATTCATGGAAGGCAAATCCTGTGTCACAAACTTACTGGAGTTTTATGACAAGGTAACAGAAGTAAGACACGAGAGAGAGAGGGGGGGGTTCATTACATTTTCTTGGACTGCCAGAAGGCCTTTGACACAGTTCCTCACAAGAGATTAGTGCAGAAGCTTGAGGATCAGGCGTCAGGCGCGTATAACATGAAGGGCACTACAGTGGATCAGAGAATACCTGACAAGGAGGCAACAACGAGTCATGGTACGTGATGAGGTTTCACAGTGGGCGCCTGTGACGAGCGGGGTCCCACAGAGGTCAGTCCTAGGACCAGTGCTGTTTTTGATATATGTGAATGACATGGTGGAAGGGATAGGCTCTGAAGTGTCCCTGTTCGCAGATGATGTGAAGTTAATGAGAAGGATTAAATCGGTTGAGGATCAGGCAGGACTACAAAGAGACCTGGATAGGCTGGACACCAGGTCCAGCAACTGGCTTCTCATTTTCAACCCTGTCAAATGCACAGTCATGAAGATTGGGGAAGGGCAAAGAAGACCGCAGGCAGAGTATTGGGTAGGTGGCCAAAGACTGTAAATCTCACTCAAGGAGATCTTGGGGTGACCATAACACCGAGCACGTCTCCGGAAGCACACATCAACCAGATAACTGCTGCAGCATATGAGCGCCTGGCAAACCTGAGAATAGCGTTCCGATATCTTAGTAAGGAATCGTTCAAGACACTGTACACTGTGTACGTCAGGCCCATACTGGAGTATGCTACACCAGTTTGGAACCCGCACCTGGTCAAGCACGTCAAGAAATTAGAGAAAGTACAAAGGTTTGCAACAAGGCTAGTTTCAGAGCTAAGGGGAATGTCCTACGAAGAAAGGTTAAGGAAAATCGGACTGACGACACTGGAGGACAGGAGGGTTAGGGGAGACATGATAACAACATACAAAATAATGAGTGGAATAGACAAGGTGGACAGAGAGAGGATGTTCCGGAGATGTGACACAGAAACAAGAGGTCACAATTGGAAGCTGAAGACTCAGATGAGTCAAAGGGATGTTAGGAAGTATTTCTTCAGTCACAGAGTCGTCAGGAAGTGGAATGGCCTAGCAAGTAATGTAGTGGAGGCAGGAACCATACATAGCTTTAAGACGAGGTATGACAAAACTCAGGAAGCAGAGAGAGAGAGAGGACCTAGTAGCGATCAGTGAAGAGGCGGGGCCAGGAGCTGAGTCTCGACCCCTGCAACCACAATTAGGCGAGTATTGGTAAGATAACATGTGATCCCTCAACATAGGTAAGATAACAGGTGATCATTCAACACAGGGAAGATAACAGGCGATCAATAACACAGGTAAGATAACAGGTGATCACTAACACAGGTAAGATAACAGGTGATCATTCAACACAGGGAAGATAACAGGTGATCACTAACACAGGTAAGATAACAGGTGATCATTCAACACACGGAAGATAACAGGTGATCACTCAACACAGGGAAGATAACAGGTGATCATTCAACACAGGGAAGATAACAGGTGATCACTAACACAGATAAGATAAGAAGTGATCACTCATCACAGGTAAGATAGCTGGTGATCACTCAACACAGGTAACATAACAGGTGATAACTCAACATAGGTAAGATAACGGGTTATCAGTGATGTCAGTACACTTGTAGTGACATTAAACTTATGTATAAAACAAACACAGGGGTAAGTTGAATGATAGCTCTAGGCCTTTCATGTTGCAATCAACACATCTTCAGGAGCTTGCAATGTTGCAGAAATGAGTAGGAAATCCAGATAGATCCGTTCAAGAGAGAGAAATAGAGATAGAGGGTGATAGAGAGAGAGAGAGAGAGAAAGAGAGAGAGAGAGGGAGAGAGAGAGAGAGAGAGAGAGAGAGAGAGAGAGAGAGAGAGAGAGAGAGAGAGAGAGAGAGAGAGAGAGATCAGGTTACAGGTACACAGTTACAGGTCACTAAGCTCACTCAACTCATTCCTCTCCCATCCTGGTTTTCACAAATCCCACAACCACTTAACTTCTCCCACACACAACATTTAAACACAGTAAACATCGTCCAGGTGAACTATTACTCAATAATTCAACATTTACAGATTCTTACAGACAGATTTCATGACAGATTCAGTGTTTCTCAACAGTTGTTACTGGCAGATTTCATGACAGATTCAGTGTTTTTCAACAGTTGTTACTGGCAGATTTCATAACAGATTCAGTGTTTCTCAACAGTTGTTACTGGCAGATTTCATAACAGATTCAGTGTTTCTCAACAATTGTTACTGGCAGATTTCATAACAGATTCAGTGTTTTTCAACAGTTGTTACTGGCAGATTTCATAACAGATTCAGTGTTTCTCAACGTTGTTACTGGCAGATTTCATAACAGATTCAGTGATTCTCAACAGTTGTTACTGGCAGATTTCATAAGAGATTCAGTGATTCTCAACAGTTGTTACTGGCAGATTTCATAACAGATTCAGTGATTCTCAACAGTTGTTACTGGCAGATTTCATAACAGATTCAGTGATTCTCAACAGTTGTTACTGGCAGATTTCATAACAGATTCAGTGTTTCTCAACAGCTGTTACTGGCAGATTTGACTGCAGATTCAGTGTTTCTCAACAGTTGTTACTGGCAGATTTCACTGCAGATTCAGATTTACTTAAAAATTATCTAAAATAAAAGAAATTCATCAATTCATTACTTGTCATTTAACGATTTCAAATTTTTAACTTAATATGAGGCGTCTATTGTCCATTATCTATTTATTTTGCGTTTATCTATTACTCTAATGAAATCTGAGTACAAAGGCTATTACAAAACGAACGTTTCCATAAGTGGGAACACCAGCAGTGTGTTGCTACAGTGATCTGTGTGAGAGTTACACAGTGGTAACACCAGCAGTGTGTTGCTACAGTGATCTGTGTGATAGTTACACAGTGGTAACACCAGCAGTGTGTTGCTACACTGATCTGTGTGATAGTTACACAGTGGTAACACCAGCAGTGTGTTGCTACACTGATCTGTGTGATAGTTACACAGTGGTAACACCAGCAGGGTGTTGCTACACTGATCTGTGTGATAGTTACACAGTGGTAACACCAGCAGTGTGTTGCTACACTGATCTGTGTGATAGTTACACAGTGGTAACACCAGCAGTGTGTTGCTACACTGATCTGTGTGATAGTTACACAGTGGTAACACCAGCAGTGTGTTGCTACACTGATCTGTGTGATAGTTACACAGTGGTAACACCAGCAGTGTGTTGCTACACTGATCTGTGATAGTTACACAGTGGTAACACCAGCAGTGTGTTGCTACACTGATCTGTGTGATAGTTACACAGTGGGAACACCAGCAGTGTGTTGCTACACTGATCTGTGTGATAGTTACACAGTGGTAACACCAGCAGTGTGTTGCTACACTGATCTGTGTGATAGTTACACAGTGGTAACACCAGCAGTGTGTTGCTACACTGATCTGTGTGATAGTTACACAGTGGGAACACCAGCAGTGTGTTGCTACACTGATCTGTGTGATAGTTACACAGTGGTAACACGAGCAGTGTGTTGCTACACTGATCTGTGTGATAGTTACACAGTGGTAACACGAGCAGTGTGTTGCTACACTGATCTGTGTGATAGTTACACAGTGGTAACACCAGCAGGGTGTTGCTACACTGATCTGTGTGATAGTTACACAGTGGTAACACCAGCAGTGTGTTGCTACACTGATCTGTGTGATAGTTACATAGTGGTAACACCAGCAGTGTGTTGCTACACTGATCTGTGTGATAGTTACACAGTGGTAACACCAGCAGTGTGTTGCTACACTGATCTGTGTGATAGTTACATAGTGGTAACACCAGCAGTGTGTTGCTACACTGATCTGTGTGATAGTTACACAGTGGTAACACCAGCAGTGTGTTGCTACACTGATCTGTGTGATAGTTACACAGTGGTAACACCAGCAGGGTGTTGCTACACTGATCTGTGTGATAGTTACATAGTGGTAACACCAGCAGTGTGTTGCTACACTGATTTGTGTGATAGATACACAGTGGGAACACCAGCAGTGTGTTGCTACACTGATCTGTGTGATAGTTACATAGTGGTAACACCAGCAGTGTGTTGCTACACTGATCTGTGTGATAGTTACATAGTGGTAACACCAGCAGTGTGTTGTTACACTGATCTGTGTGATAGTTACACAGTGGTAACACCAGCAGTGTGTTGTTACACTGATCTGTGTGATAGTTACACAGTGGTAACACCAGCAGTGTGTTGCTACACTGATCTGTGTGATAGTTACACAGTGGTAACACCAGCAGTGTGTTGCTACACTGATCTGTGTGATAGATACATAGTGGTAACACCAGCAGTGTGTTGCAACACTGATCTGTGATAGTTACACAGTGGTAACACCAGCAGTGTGTTGCTACACTGATCTGTGTGATAGATACATAGTGGTAACACCAGCAGTGTGTTGCAACACTGATCTGTGATAGTTACACAGTGGTAACACCAGCAGTGTGTTGCTACACTGATCTGTGTGATAGATACATAGTGGTAACACCAGCAGTGTGTTGCAACACTGATCTGTGATAGTTACACAGTGGTAACACCAGCAGTGTGTTGCTACACTGATCTGTGTGATAGATACATAGTGGTAACACCAGCAGTGTGTTGCAACACTGATCTGTGATAGTTACACAGTGGTAACACCAGCAGTGTGTTGCTACACTGATCTGTGTGATAGTTACACAGTGGTAACACCAGCAGTGTGTTGCTACACTGATCTGTGTGATAGTTACACAGTGGTAACACCAGCAGTGTGTTGCTACACTGATCTGTGTGATAGTTACACAGTGGTAACACCAGCAGTGTGTTGCTACACTGATCTGTGTGATAGTTACACAGTGGTAACACCACCAGTGTGTTGCTACACTGATCTGTGTGATAGTTACACAGTGGTAACACCAGCAGTGTGTTGCTACACTGATCTGTGTGATAGATACATAGTGGTAACACCAGCAGTGTGTTGCAACACTGATCTGTGATAGTTACACAGTGGTAACACCAGCAGTGTGTTGCTACACTGATCTGTGTGATAGATACATAGTGGTAACACCAGCAGTGTGTTGCAACACTGATCTGTGATAGTTACACAGTGGTAACACCAGCAGTGTGTTGCTACACTGATCTGTGTGATAGATACATAGTGGTAACACCAGCAGTGTGTTGCTACACTGATCTGTGTGATAGATACATAGTGGTAACACCAGCAGTGTGTTGCAACACTGATCTGTGATAGTTACACAGTGGTAACACCAGCAGTGTGTTGCTACACTGATCTGTGTGATAGTTACACAGTGGTAACACCAGCAGTGTGTTGCTACACTGATCTGTGTGATAGTTACACAGTGGTAACACCAGCAGTGTGTTGCTACACTGATCTGTGTGATAGTTACACAGTGGTAACACCAGCAGTGTGTTGCTACACTGATCTGTGTGATAGTTACACAGTGGTAACACCAGCAGTGTGTTGCTACACTGATCTGTGTGATAGTTACACAGTGGTAACACCAGCAGTGTGTTGCTACACTGATCTGTGTGATAGTTACACAGTGGTAACACCAGCAGTGTGTTGCTACACTGATCTGTGTGATAGTTACACAGTGGTAACACCAGCAGTGTGTTGCTACACTGATCTGTGTGATAGTTACACAGTGGTAACACCAGCAGTGTGTTGCTACACTGATCTGTGTGATAGTTACACAGTGGTAACACCAGCAGTGTGTTGCTACACTGATCTGTGTGATAGTTACACAGTGGTAACACCAGCAGTGTGTTGCTACACTGATCTGTGTGATAGTTACACAGTGGTAACACCAGCAGTGTGTTGCTACACTGATCTGTGTGATAGTTACACAGTGGTAACACCAGCAGTGTGTTGCTACACTGATCTGTGTGATAGTTACACAGTGGTAACACCAGCAGTGTGTTGCTACACTGATCTGTGTGATAGTTACACAGTGGTAACACCAGCAGTGTGTTGCTACACTGATCTGTGTGATAGTTACACAGTGGTAACACCAGCAGTGTGTTGCTACACTGATCTGTGTGATAGTTACACAGTGGTAACACCAGCAGTGTGTTGCTACACTGATCTGTGTGATAGTTACACAGTGGTAACACCAGCTCTTATTAACCTCTCCATCTATCAGGGGGCTCTTGTTAGATTCTCTATCTCTGAAGGGGCTTTAATTAACTGTCCATCTATCAGGGGGCTCTTATTAACCTCTCCATCTATCAGGGTCAGGGGGCTCTTATTAACCTCTCCATCTATCAGGGGGCTCTTGTTAGATTCTCTATCTCTGAAGGGGCTTTAATTAACTGTCCATCTATCAGGGGGCTCTTATTAACCTCTCCATCTATCAGGGGGCTCTTGTTAGATTCTCTATCTCTGAAGGGGCTTTAATTAACTGTCCATCTATCAGGGGGCTCTTATTAACCTCTCCATCTATCAGGGGGCTCTTGTTAGATTCTCTATCTCTGAAGGGGCTTTAATTAACTGTCCATCTATCAGGGGGCTCTTATTAACCTCTCCATCTATCAGGGGGCTCTTGTTAGATTCTCTATCTCTGAAGGGGCTTTAATTAACTGTCCATCTATCAGGGGGCTCTTATTAACCTCTCCATCTATCAGGGGGCTCTTGTTAGATTCTCTATCTCTGAAGGGGCTTTAATTAACTGTCCATCTATCAGGGGGCTCTTATTAACCTCTCCATCTATCAGGGGGCTCTTGTTAGATTCTCTATCTCTGAAGGGGCTTTAATTAACTGTCCATCTATCAGGGGGCTCTTATTAACCTCTCCATCTATCAGGGGGCTCTTGTTAGATTCTCTATCTCTGAAGGGGCTTTAATTAACTGTCCATCTATCAGGGGGCTCTTATTAACCTCTCCATCTATCAGGGGGCTCTTGTTAGATTCTCTATCTCTGAAGGGGCTTTAATTAACTGTCCATCTATCAGGGGGCTCTTATTAACCTCTCCATCTATCAGGGGGCTCTTGTTAGATTCTCTATCTCTGAAGGGGCTTTAATTAACTGTCCATCTATCAGGGGGCTCTTATTAACCTCTCCATCTATCAGGGGGCTCTTGTTAGATTCTCTATCTCTGAAGGGGCTTTAATTAACTGTCCATCTATCAGGGGGCTCTTATTAACCTCTCCATCTATCAGGGGGCTCTTGTTAGATTCTCTATCTCTGAAGGGGCTTTAATTAACTGTCCATCTATCAGGGGGCTCTTATTAACCTCTCCATCTATCAGGGGGCTCTTGTTAGATTCTCTATCTCTGAAGGGGCTTTAATTAACTGTCCATCTATCAGGGGGCTCTTATTAACCTCTCCATCTATCAGGGGGCTCTTGTTAGATTCTCTATCTCTGAAGGGGCTTTAATTAACTGTCCATCTATCAGGGGGCTCTTATTAACCTCTCCATCTATCAGGGGGCTCTTGTTAGATTCTCTATCTCTGAAGGGGCTTTAATTAACTGTCCATCTATCAGGGGGCTCTTATTAACCTCTCCATCTATCAGGGGGCTCTTGTTAGATTCTCTATCTCTGAAGGGGCTTTAATTAACTGTCCATCTATCAGGGGGCTCTTATTAACCTCTCCATCTATCAGGGGGCTCTTGTTAGATTCTCTATCTCTGAAGGGGCTTTAATTAACTGTCCATCTATCAGGGGGCTCTTATTAACCTCTCCATCTATCAGGGGGCTCTTGTTAGATTCTCTATCTCTGAAGGGGCTTTAATTTCTCTGAAGGGGCTTTAATTAACTGTCCATCTATCAGGGGGCTCTTATTAACCTCTCCATCTATCAGGGGGCTCTTGTTAGATTCTCTATCTCTGAAGGGGCTTTAATTAACTGTCCATCTATCAGGGGGGCTCTTATTAACCTCTCCATCTATCAGGGGGCTCTTGTTAGATTCTCTATCTCTGAAGGGGCTTTAATTAACTGTCCATCTATCAGGGGGCTCTTATTAACCTCTCCATCTATCAGGGGGCTCTTGTTAGATTCTCTATCTCTGAAGGGGCTTTAATTAACTGTCCATCTATCAGGGGGCTCTTATTAACCTCTCCATCTATCAGGGGGGCTCTTTTTAATCTCTCCATCTATCATGGGGCTCTTATTAACCTCTCCGTCTATCAGAGGGCTTTTATTAAGCTCTCCATCTATCAGGGGGCTGTTATTAACTTCTACATCAATGAGGGGGCTCTTGTTAACGTCTCCCTCTATCAGGAAGCTCTGACTAACTTCTCCATCTATCAGAAGACTCTGATTAACCTCTCCATCTATCAGCGAGCATCAGGTGTGGCACCTATGATGAGTTTTCTTCAATGGATGAGTTGTGTGAGCTGGCCAGAGCCACTAAGAGGGTGAGTTGATTAAGCACGAAGACACAGATTTTTTTGTGTCTGTGTGCTCTTCTCGTGTAGAGCTCCAGCTCCTGGCCCCATCTCTGGGGTTTCAAGCTGCCGGCCCTTTTCAGTCATCACCCCCTCTCATAATGTTGCTGCCTCGCTGGTCAAGGGTTATCGTCTGCTGCCTCGCTGGTCAAGGGTTATCGTCCGCTGCCTCGCTGGTCAAGGGTTATCGTCTGCTGCCTCGCTGGTCAAGGGTTATCGTCCACTGCCTCGCTGGTCAAAGGTTATCGTCCGCTGCCTCGCTGGTCAAGGGTTATCGTCTGCTGCCTCGCTGGTCAAGGGTTATCGTCTGCTGCCTCGCTGGTCAAGGGTTATCGTCTGCTGCCTCGCTGGTCAAGGGTTATCGTCTGCTGCCTCGCTGGTCAAGGGTTATCGTCCGCTGCCTCGCTGGTCAAGGGTTATCGTCCACTGCCTCGCTGGTCAATGGTTGTCCGTTGCCTCGCTGGTCAAAGGTTATCGTCCGCTGCCTCGCTGGTCAAAGGTTATCGTCCGCTGCCTCGCTGGTCAAAGGTTATCGTCCGCTGCCTCGCTGGTCAAGGGTTATCGTCCGCTGCTTCGCTGGTCAAGGGTTGTCCGCTGCCTCGCTGGTCAAAGGTTATCGTACGCTGCCTCGCTGGTCAAGGGTTATCGTCCGCTGCCTCGCTGGTCAAAGGTTATCGTCTGCTGCCTCGCTGGTCAAGGGTTATCGTCTGCTGCCTAGCTGGTCAAGGGTTATCGTCTGCTGCCTCGCTGGTCAAGGGTTATCGTCTGCTGCATCGCTGGTCAAGGGTTATCGTCCACTGCCTCGCTGGTCAAGGGTTATCGTCTGCTGCCTCGCTGGTCAAGGGTTATCATCTGCTGCCTTGCTGATCAAGGGTTATCGTCTGCTGCCTCGCTGGTCAAGGGATATCGTCTGCTGCCTCGCTGGTCAAGGGTTATCGTCTGCTGCCTCGCTGGTCAAGGGTTATCGTCCGCTGCCTCGCTGGTCAAGGGTTATCGTCCGCTGCCTCGCTGGTCAAGGGTTATCGTGTGCTGCCTCGCTGGTCAAGGGTTATCGTCTGCTGCCTCGCTGGTCAAGGGTTATCGTCCGCTGCCTCGCTGGTCAAGGGTTATCGTCCGCTGCCTCGCTGGTCAAGGGTTATCGTCTGCTGCCTCCCTGGTCAAGGGTTATCGTCCGCTGCCTCGCTGGTCAATGGTTATCGTCCGCTGCCTCGCTGGTCAAGGGTTATCGTCCACTGCCTCGCTGGTCAAGGGTTATCGTCCGCTGCCTCGCTGGTCAAGGGTTATCGTCCGCTGCCTCGCTGGTCAAGGTGTGATGTCGTCCAGCTGGGCTTGTGAGGTCTCTGGGGAGACCTAATTTAACCAATTATATGGTCACACCTTGCCTTGGCAAACGTCTGTAGCCACGCCCACGTCTGAGGTGTTTTGTTCTTGACGGCGTCAGACCTAGGCGTCAGGTCGTACACGTTGTTGTGGAGGGTGCTTGATCCACCATAAAAGCCCAAGGAAGAGCATGATCAGGAGATTCGAGCAGAGCTGCTGCTAGGGTGCAGAGCTCCTGAGCAGAGACTTCGAGCGGAGCTGCTGCTGGGGTGCAGGGCTCAGGAGAAGGCTGCTGAAGTCTCTGGAGGAGACTGTTGGGGGCATGGGGCAGAGTACTGGCTTGGCGCAGTACTCGTGCTGTGTAGGTCTTGGGACCTGTGGCTTAGTTCCTGTAGTGAACTGTCCTCTGTGCTATATTGTAAGTTATATTCATTTTGGTCAAGTTGATTGTGTTCTCTGTCTCACTGCTTATGTGTACCATACCATTTATCTAAACCACAATAATGTTCTGTTCCCAAATATATTATTGTACAAAGACTTAATAATAAACTGTGTTTGAGTAGAATAGTAATATTCACTGCCCACCGTTATTTATTCTTTTTTCTTATATTTTATTATGTTTATATGAGTGAAGAATGGGCGAGGCATATGTTAGTGAGTAGTGTAGAGTTAATGAGAGTGTCGTGGTGGTCACCACTGACCTGTCATTACCTACCTACCTCCGCTATCCATCTCACTCCTACCACCTCGCCTGCCTCTCCCCTGCCTACATAATCCCTTACTCCCATTACCCCCCACTTATATCCGATACGTTCAATTACCCCCCTACATGACATGGTGTCTAAGCGGTGGTGGTTCTTATTATTTTTATAGTAGGAACCAGTCCCATGTGCCTTATTTTTGACTGCTCGGTTATACTTATGCTACCATTTGCTACCATTTGATTTTGTGTGTTATTATAATATTATAATCCTAGTGACCTTAACTGACCTTTTCTTGACAGTGGGTCTGAATAATTGTTTGGCTGTATTATTATATTTGGTGGAGTTGGTTGTTGGTTTGAGATAAATGGTGGAGAATATCAGTGTTTGGGTGAGACTTTTGGGGGAAGCAATTACTGGCCGAAATTGAATATTTACAGAGGAATGAGAAGTCACCCAGCCCGCCTTGGAAGACTAGCCCACAACTGTCACCCATTGAAGAGTTGCCTATGATTGCTGTCCACCTGATGTGCCCAGTCACCCAGCTGATATGCCCAGTCACCCAGCTGATGTGCCCCAGTAGATGTATTGCTGCCCTGGTCTGTCATCCAGTGTAGTGGGTGTCTGTCTGCGTCACCCAGCCTCTGTGACCATCACCCACGGACCGCCAGTTACCCGCAGTTACCAGGGATGGGTGACCGCACCTGCTGTTGATGACCTGAAGTGACCTCACCTCACTCCGAGCGACTGACAATTGCCTGCTACTGCTGATGTCGGCTGCTGTGATGCTGTCTGCTATGCTGTGGCCGTGCTGTGATGCTGTCTGTTATGCTGTGGCCGTGCTGTGTGCTGCTGTGATACGGCCTTGCTATGATGTTGAGATGCTGCGGCCGTGCTGTGATGCTGGGACCGTGCTGCGATGCTGTGGCCGTGCTGTGTGCTGCTGTGATGTGGCCGTGCTGTGATGTTGAGATGCTGCGGCCGTGCTGTGATGCTGGGACCGTGCTGTGATGCTGCGATGCTGCCTAGCTCAAGAGGAGGAGATGGCGGTGATGCTGCAGTGGTGTGTGAGGGATTCTGGGTGGTGTGCCAGGACAGGAGAATCTACTATGAAGGAGCTGCCATCCTCGGAGATGTGGAAGGGCGTGAGCCGCGGAGATGGACTCCAGCTGCTGGGACCAGCCTGCTATCAAGGGTGGTATGGAGGTGTATCCTGCCCTGCTGGTCAGCCTGTACGACCATTATGCGGGGATGGCCTGCCAGCCATGAGAGACAGTTGAGAGTGTGAGATGTCCCCAGCCTACTTTGACTTGCCAGAAGTGTTAGTGTTACCTGTGTGAAATAAGGTGACCTTGAAAACGGTCCAGTGAGTATGGCCGCCTTGTTTTATGAGGCCAGTGAATCCTAGTAGTGGCATAGGATAATGGAGGGTCTTCGCTGCGATGCCTGCCCTGTCTCGATTTCAGATGTAGTGTGCATGTGAAGTGTGCCGAAAATGCGACCTTGGTGGTCGTGAAGTGGTCCAGTTGCAGTTACTTGAAAGAATGCAACCCGTTGGAGCAGTTTTCCACGCCATAGAAGCCTAGAGAGGTTTGGCCCAATGGTTAACGTGCGAGGGTGACTAGCATTGGCTAGTGCATTTCTAGTAGAAGTAGGGTAGGCACTGGAGCCCGATATTTAGGTTAAGGAGAAATGACGGGTAAGGAGGCTTTGCACCAGAGAGCGACTATTATGCTGGCCAACTGCCAGGTGTACTGATTATGCTGCCTTGTGGTAGTTGAGGAGGTTGAGGGAAATATATGTAATTGAATAATTTTGTATTATGTATAATTTTGTCTTTGTATTGTAATAGAATTAAGGGGTTAGGATTAAAATAGTCTAATAACTAGGACAAATTGTCCTAGTTCTCAGATATTTTAAATTGGGGGAGAAAGGGGATGTGATGTAGTCCAGCTGGGCTTGTGAGGTCTCTGGGGAGACCTAATTTAACCAATTATATGGTCACACCTTGCCTTGGCAAACGTCTGTAGCCACGCCCACGTCTGAGGTCTTTTCTTCTTGACGGCATCAGACCTAGGCGTCAGGTCGTACACGTGGTTGTGGAGGGTGCTTGGACCACCATAAAAGCCCAAGGAAGAGCATGATCAGGAGATTCGAGCGGAGCGGCTGCTGGGGTGCAGAGCTCCTGAGCAGAGACCTCGAGCGGAGCTGCTGCTGGAGTGCAGGGCTCAGGAGAAGGCTGCTGAAGTCTCTGGAGGAGACTGTTGGAGGCATTGGGCAGAGTACTGGCTTGGCGCAGTACTCGTGCTGTATAGGTCTTGGGACCTGTGGCTTAGTTCCTGTAGTGAACTGTCCTCTGTGCTATATTGTAAGTTATATTCATTTTGGTCAAGTTGATTGTGTTCTCTGTCTCACTGCTTATGTGTACCATACCATTTATCTAAACCACAATAATGTTCTGTTCCCAAATATATTATTGTACAAAGACTTAATAATAAACTGTGTTTGAGTAGAATAGTAATATTCACTGCCCACCGTTATTTATTCTTTTTTCTTATATTTTATTATGTTTATATGAGTGAAGAATGGGCGAGGCATATGTTAGTGAGTAGTGTAGAGTTAATGAGAGTGTCGTGGTGGTCACCACTGACCTGTCATTACCTACCTACCTCCGCTATCCATCTCACTCCTACCACCTCGCCTGCCTCTCCCCTGCCTACATAATCCCCTTACTCCCATATTCCCCACTTATATCCTATTCAATCATTACCCCCCTACATGACAAAGGGTTATCGTCTGCTGCCTCGCTGGTCAAGGGTTATCGTCCGCTGCCTCGCTGGTCAAGGGTTATCGTCCGCTGCCTCGCTGGTCAAGGGTTATCGTCTGCTGCCTCGCTGGTCAAGGGTTATCGTCCGCTGCCTCGCTGGTCAAGGGTTATCGTCCGCTGCCTCGCTGGCCAAGGGTTATCGTCCACTGCCTCGCTGGTCAAGGGTTATCGTCCGCTGCCTCGCTGGTCAAGGGTTATCGTCCGCTGCCTCGCTGGTCAAGGGTTATCGTCCGCTGCCTCGCTGGTCAAGGGTTATCGTCCGCTGCCTCGCTGGTCAAGGGTTATCGTCCGCTGCCTCGCTGGTCAAACTCCTGGCTCTTTCTTCTCCTAGGAATATACAGAAATCAAACAACTCACTGCTTTCCTTAATAAATGGGAAGTTAGTGCTGGAGTAAGATATAATGTTTGTACTTAAGATCACTGGAGGAACCAGTGAACACACAGTGTTTAACATTAATGTTAACCTGGAGTTTACCTGGAGAGAGTTCCGGGCGTCAACGCCCCCGCGGCCCGGTCTGTGACCAGGCCTAATGTGTAGTGCAGATATTAAAGACAGATAATGGATTTAGGGCTTAGAAAGAGAGGTCATCTTGGCTGAGTAAATTTACGTAGGAAAAGAAATTGGTTAAAACTAGTAATAAATGAAGTGTGAAGTGATGGTAAGAGGAAGATATGAACGAGAACGTGAAGGATGAGAGTGGAGAGGAGTCAGCTAGTTGCTGGGTTTGATGTGCTGTTGGAGAGTAAAAATGCTGAGTGAGGATTCTGAACTTGACAGGGTCGTCACTGGGCCATGTCATGGTGTGCCATATTGGAGTGCCAGAAAGGGAATCAGTACTGATGAATATATATCCTGGGTGACCTTACCTACGTGTGTGTGAAGCATCAAGTGAAGCAACAGAGTGAAGGTCGTAAGTAACTTTACGTCTAGTTGACGCAGCTGGTTGCTGTCACTCGGCTGAATTATAGATACAACGTTTGGTAATGAATTAAACATATGATTACCTAGAAAGTGCTGTAAAAATGATAGCAGAAAGTGTTTGTTTACAAACATTTACAATTAGAGTGGCGAGAGGAGTGAATTGATGGTTATCTGGTGAGATGCTGCGTCACAGGAAGGCATCCCTGAGTTAGTTAAGAGTTCTGGCACCGTGTTTACATCTGCAGGTTCTGAAGCTGAGTACCTTCACTCAGTCGTCTTTGGAAGAACCTTGACATTCCAAAATATAGTTTGAGGCACAGAAATTTAGTTTACAATTTAGTTAAGTTTCTGTGAACAATATAAACGTAAGATACTTAAGATTCAATAATAACTCTAGAGAAGTGGAGAGGCAGCTTCACCTATCCTCTCTCTCCCCCTAACTATCCACAACCTTCACAACTACTCTATCCTATCCCACTTCTTCCCCTTCCCATTCTTCATATCCCCTCTTATCACCTAACCCCAGAAAAAAAAATATTAATTAACTGTGGCCTCAGTAAAGATAGGAAATTCTGTAAGAGTTTCCTGAGGGAGGAAGAACCTAGCAACAAACTTGGTAATGTTTGTCAAGAGAGAGTTGAGGTGTTTACTTAACGAGGAGAAGAACGGGGGTGATAGAAGAATATGATGATTGGGGACTTGATGAAAAAATGCGAGGAGTTAAAGGAAGGTGAGAGAGAGAGAGAGGATAGGCGAGGAAGTATCGGAAATATAGATAAATTGAGAAAGGATGCGAGGTGTGAGAGGATAGAAGGGCGGAGAGATAAGAGAGAAAAAAGGGGAATATTTTAGTAAACAGATCGTCAGTTTCAAGGGAGTTAATTTGACTTTATCAAGAGTGTTGGACAGAACACCTACCATCCAGGCTGAGGGACTGATCACCTACCATCCAGGCTGAGGGACTGATCACTTACCATCCAGGCTGAGGGACTCATCACCTACCATCCAGGCTGAGGGACTGATCACCTACCATCCAGGCTGAGGGACTGATCACCTACCATCCAGGTTGAGGGACTGATCACTTACCATCCAGGCTGAGGGACTGATCACTTACCATCCAGGCTGAGGGACTGATCACTTACCATCCAGGCTGAGGGACTGATCACCTATCATCCAGGCTGAGGGACTGATCACCTACAATCCAGGCTGAGGGATTGATCACCTACCATCCAGGCTGAGGGACTGATCACCTACCATCCAGGCTGAGGGACTGATCACCTACTATCCAGGCTGAGGGACTGATCACCTCAAATTAATCCTTGCCGACTTCCACCGTGTGTGCAATATTACCTGGAGTTTACCGGGTAATACTGCCCAGATCAGGTCTGCTTGTTGGTCTAATCGATCAAACTGTTAGTGCCTGTCGCTCGGAGTCTAACATATGCACCAAAGCCCGGCTGATCAGGATCTGTTCTGATGATTCTGAGGAATTTCCTCTTGAAGACAAATAAGAGTCTATTGGTGATACTTATACACAACTTAAACCATTAACTAGTCACACAGAAAAGAGCAAAGGGAAAGGAGCCGGTGTATATACGAGAGGAAGGCGAGGGACGGGAGTGGTAGACCTGGAATGTGGAGTAGTAGTACTGCAGTAGTAGTCGTGATAGTAAGTAGCAGTAGTATTGTAGTAGTAGTATTAATAGTAAGTAGTAATAGTAGCAATGCAGTAGCAGCAGTGGTAGTATAGTAGTAGTAGTACTAGGAGTAGTAGCACAACAGTCATGGTCCCCTAACACTTACTGAGTTTCCTCTCAGTGTACTCATTGCTTCCTTGTGTTTCATTAGGGTATCCTGTACCTTCTGTAGTATCTTACAGATGTAGATTATGGTGTATCCTTCTCGCCTACGTTCTAGGGAGTACATTTCTAGGAATTTCAAGCATTCCCAGTAATTTAGATGCCTTGCTGAGTTTATACAAGCTGTGAAGGTTCTCTGCGCATTTTCCAGCCTAGCAATTTCTCCTGTCTTGAAGGAGGCCGTTAGTACACAGCAATATTCCAGCCTAGACACAATGAGTGACGTAAAGAGTATCATCATTGGCTTGGCATCTCTTGTTTTGAAGGTTCTAGTTATCCATCCGATAACTTTTTCTTGCAATTACGATAATGGCATTGTTGTCATTGTAACTCCCAGGTCTCTCACATTTGACTTGCGTTATATTGAGTGGTTTAAGTTTCTTCCGTGACGTAGAAATTGAAATTTGTTCTCATTGAACTCCTATGAAAAAACGATAATATAATACTGAGAAGTAAATGAGTGAGACACATGTGAAACAGTTGGGTAGATTTATTGTTGCAACGTTTCGCCTACACGTGAGATTTCTTCAGTCAGATACCGAGGCAGAAGTAGTGGTGAGGTAAAGATGATGTGAGCAGTCCATCAACCTTGAAGAAGTACTTTGTGTGGTGATCAGTCCCTCAGCCTGGAGAAGCAGTGTTGAGGTGGTCAGTCCCTTAGCCTGCTACATCTATCCACAAACATCTGCTACTTCTGTCCACAAACATCTGCTACTTCTGTCCACAAACATCTGCTACTTCTGTCCACAAACATCTGCTACATCTATCCACAAACATCTGCTACTTCTGTCCACAAACATCTGCTACATCTATCCACAAACATCTGCTACTTCTGTCCACAAACATCTGCTACTTCTGTCCACAAACATCTGCTACATCTGTCCACAAACATCTGCTACATCTGTCCACAAACATCTGCTACATCTATCCACAAACATCTGCTACTTCTGTCCACAAACATCTGCTACTTCTGTCCACAAACATCTGCTACTTCTGTCCACAAACATCTGCTACTTCTGTCCACAAACATCTGCTACTTCTGTCCACAAACAGCTACTACGTGTCAGTTTAGACAGACAGACAGGCCACTAACAGCCCTCTCCACTGATTCAGACCTAACTATGGCTTCTAACCCGAAAAGCTGCTTTTCGTTTCCTGCAGAAAACCATTATCAGACCATGACCTGACAATTAACCAGATCATCAGGTCCTCACCGGACTTACTGTGGTGGTACAATTACTGTAACACCTCTGACCTGGGATGGCAAGTCTATTCCCAAGCTCACAATGGTCAGAATTCCACGTTGCATTGCTCCCCTTTCACTAATGTTTGCAATATACCTCCTTGATTGACTCAGGTGATGTTGCAGGTGAGGTAAGAGGCCGGGAGGGGAAAAAACTGACCAGAGGAAGATCAGGGGAAGAAAGAAATGGTGAAAGCAGTCACACAAGACGAGGAACTGAAAGAAATGATGGAAAGTTTTGGAACTTTGAGAGAAATGAAAAAAGTTATCAGAGAGGAAATAAGAGAAGTGTTAGTAGAAAGTTGTACCGTAGACAACACTTGTAAATATTATAATATAACAGTAGATAATAAAATAATTACGATGAGTATTACCAGCCACTTACACCAGTCACTTACACCAGCCACTTACACCAGCCATTTACAACAGTCACTTAATCCAGTCACTCACATCACTCACTCACACCAGCCACTCACACTAGCCACTTACACAAGTCACTTACACAAGTCACTTACACCAGGGACTTACACCAACCACTTACACCAGCCAATCACACCAGCCAATCACACTAGCCACTTACACAAGTCACTTACACCAGGGACTTACACCAACCACTTACACCAGCCAATCACACCAGCCAATCACACCAGTCACTAACCAGCCACTCAAACTAGTAACTTATACCAGGCACTAATACTAGTAACTTACACCAGCCACTCATACCAGTAATTTACACCAGCCATTCATACTAATAACTCATACCAGCCACTCATACCGACCACTTACACCAGTCACTTACACCAGTCACATACACCAGTCACTTACACCAGTCACATACACCAGCCACTCATACCAGTAACTTACACCAGTCACTTACACCAGTCACATCAACAAGTCACTTACACCAGTAACTTAAACCAGCCACTCATACCAGTCACATACACCAGCCACTTACACCAGTCACATACACCAGTCACTTCCACCAGTCACATCCACCAGTCACTTACACCAGTAACTTATACCAGCCACTCATACCAGTCACATACACCAGTCACTTACACCAGTCACTTACACCAGTCACTAACACCAGTCACATCCACCAGTCACTTACACTAGTCACATACACCAGTCACTTACACCAGTCACATACAACAGTCACATACACCAGTCGCTAACGCCAGTCACATACACCAGTCACATACACCAGTCACATCCACCAGACATTTACATCAAGTCACATACACCAGTCACTTACACCAGTCACATACACCAGTCACTTACACCAGTCACTAGCACCAGTCACATACACCAGTCACTTACACCAGTCACTAACACCAGTCACATACACCAGTCACTTACACCAGTCACCAACACCAGTCACATACACCAGTCACTTACACCAGTCACATACACCAGTCACTTACACCAGTCACTAACACCAATCACATACAGCACCCACTTACACCAGTCACTTACACCAGTCACATACACCAGTCACTTACACCAGTCACTAACACCAGTCACATACACCAGTCACTTACACCAGTCACTTACACCAGTCACTTACACCAGTCACATACACCAGTAACTTAAACCAGCCACTCATACCAGTCACATACACCAGTCACTTACACCAGTCACTTACACTAGTCACTAACATCAGTCACATACACCAGTCACTTACACCAGTCACTTACACCAGTAACTTAAACCAGCCACTCATACCAGTCACTTACACAAGTCACTAACACCAGTCACATACACCAGTCACATACACCAGTCACATACACCAGTCACTTACACCAGTCACTAACACCAGTCACATACACCAGTCACTTACACCAGTCACATACACCAGTCACTTACACCAGTCACTAACACCAGTCACATACACCAGTCACTAACACCAGTCACATACACCAGTCACTAACACCAGTCACATACACCAGTCACTTACACCAGTCACTAGCACCAGTCACATACACCAGTCACTTACACCAGTCACTTACACCAGTCACTAACACCAGTCACATACACCAGTCACTTACACCAGTCACTAACACCAGTCACATACACCAGTCACTTACACCAGTCACTAACACCAGTCACATACACCAGTCACTTACACCAGTCACTTACACAAGTCACTAACACCAGTCACATACAACAGTCACTTACACCAGTCACTAACACCAGTCACATACACCAGTCACTTACACCAGTCACTAACACCAGTCACATACACCAGTCACTTACACCAGTCACTAACACCAGTCGCATACACCAGTCACTTACACCAGTCACTTACACGAGTAACTTAAACCAGCCGCTCATACCAGTCACATACACCGGTCACATACACCAGTCACTAACACCAGCCACTTACACCAGTCACATACACCAGTCACTAACACCAGTCACATACACCAGTCACTTACACCAGTCACATACACCAGTCACTAACACCAGTCACATACACCAGTCACATACACCAGTCACATACACCAGTCACTTACACCAGTCACTAACACCAGTCACTAACACCAGTCACTAACACCAGTCACTAACACCAGTCACATACACCAGTCACTAACACCAGTCACATACACCAGTCACTAACACCAGTCACATACACCAGTCACTAACACCAGTCACATACACCAGTCACATACACCAGTCACATACACCAGTCACATACACCGGTCACATACAACAGTCACATACACCAGTCACATACACCAGTCACTAACACCAGTCACTTACACCAGTCACATACACCGGTCACATACACCAGTCACATACACCAGTCACTAACACCAGTCACTAACACCAGTCACATACACCAGTCACATACACCAGTCACATACACCAGTCACATACACCAGTCACTAACACCAGTCACATGCACCAGTCACTAACATCAGTCACATACACCAGCCACTAACACCAGTCACATACACCAGTCACTAACACCAGTCACATACACCAGTCACATACACCAGTCACATACACCAGTCACTAACACCAGTCACATACACCAGTCACTAACACCAGTCACATACACCAGTCGCTAACACCAGTCACATAAACCAGTCACATACACCAGTCATTAACACCAGTCACATACACCAGTCACATACACCAGTCACATACACCAGTCACTAACACTAGTCACATACACCAGTCACTAACACCAGTCACATACACCAGTCACATACACCAGTCACATACACCAGTCACTAACACCAGTCACATACACAAGTCACTAACACCAGTCACATACACCAGTCACATATACCAGTCACATACACCAATCACATACACCAGTCACATACACCAGTCACTAACACCAGTCACATAAACCAGTCACTAACACCAGTCACATACACCAGTCACATACACCAGTTACTAACACAAGTCACATACACCAGTCACTTACACCAGTCACATACACCAGTCACATACACAAGTCACTAACACCAGTCACATACACCAGTCACATACACCAGTCACTAACACCAGTCACATACACCAGTCACTTACACCAGTCACATACACCAGTCACATACACCAGTCACTAACACCAGTCACATACACCAGTCACTAACACCAGTCACATACACCAGTCACATACACCAATCACATACACCAGTCACATACACCAGTCACATACACCAGTCACTAACACCAGTCACATACACCAGTCACATACACCAGTCACTAACACCAGTCACATACACCAGTCACTTACACCAGTCACATACACCAGTCACTAACACCAGTCACATACACCAGTCACTAACACCAGTCACATACACCAGTCACTAACACCAGTCACATACACCAGTCACTAACACTAGTAACTAACACCAGTCACATACACCAGTCACATACACCAGTCACTAACACCAGTCACATACACCAGTCACATACACCAGTCACTAACACCAGTCACATACACCAGTCACATACACCAGTCACTAACACCAGTCACATACACAAGTCACTAACACCAGTCACATACACCAGTCACATACACCAGTCACATACACCAATCACATACACCAGTCACATACACCAGTCACTAACACCAGTCACATAAACCAGTCACTAACACCAGTCACATACACCAGTCACTAACACCAGTTACTAACACCAGTCACATACACCAGTCACTTACACCAGTCACATACACCAGTCACATACACCAGTCACATACACCTGTCACTTACACCAGTCACATACAACAGTCACATACACCAGTCACATACACCAGTCACTTACACCTGTCACTTACACCAGTCACATACACCAGTCACATACACCAGTCACTTACACCAGTCACTTACACCAGTCACATACACCAGTCACATACACCAGTCACATACACCAGTCACTTACACCAGTCACTTACACCAGTCACATACACCAGTCACATACACCAGTCACTTACACAAGTCACTTACACCAGTCACATACACCACTCACATACACCAGTTACATACACCAGTCACTTACACCAGTCACATACACCAGTCACTTACACCAGTCACATACACCTGTCACATACACCAGTCACATACACCAGTCACTTAAACCAGTCACATACACCAGTCACATACACCAGTCACTTACACCAGTCACTTACACCAGTCACATACACCAGTCACATACACCAGTCACATACACCAGTCACTTACACCAGTCACATACACCAGTCACTTACACCAGTCACATACACCGGTCACATACACCAGTCACATACACCAGTCACATACAACAGTCACACCAGTCACATACACCAGTCACTTACACCAGTCACATACACCAGTCACATACACCAGTCACATACACCAGTCACATACACCAGTCACTTACACCAGTCACATACACCAGTCACATACACCAGTCACATACACCAGTCACTTACACCAGTCACATACACAAGTCACATACACCAGTCACTTACACCAGTCACATACACCAGTCACATACACCAGTCACATACACCAGTCACTTACACCAGTCACATACACCAGTCACATACACCAGTCACATACACCAGTCACTTACACCAGTCACATACACCAGTCACATACACCAGTCACTTACACCAGTCACTTACACCAGTCACATACACCAGTCACATACACCAGTCACATACACCAGTCACTTACACCAGTCACATACACCAGTCACTTACACCAGTCACATACACCGGTCACATACACCAGTCACATACACCAGTCACATACAACAGTCACACCAGTCACATACACCAGTCACTTACACCAGTCACATACACCAGTCACATACACCAGTCACATACACCAGTCACATACACCAGTCACTTACACCAGTCACATACACCAGTCACATAAACCAGTCACATACACCAGTCACTTACACCAGTCACATACACCAGTCACATACACCAGTCACTTACACCAGTCACATACACCAGTCACCTACACCAGTCACATACACCAGTCACTTACACCAGTCACATACACCAGTCACATACACCAGTCACATACACCAGTCACTTACACCAGTCACTTACACCAGTCACATACACCAGTCACATACACCAGTCACATACACCAGTCACATACACCAGTCACACACACCAGTCACATACACCAGTCACTTACACCAGTCACTTACACCAGTCACATACACAAGTCACATACACCAGTCACATACACCAGTCACATACACCAGTCACTTACACCAGTCACATACACCAGTCACATACACCAGTCACACACACCAGTCACATACACCAGTCACATACACCAGTCACATACACCAGTCACATACACCAGTCACTTACACCAGTCACATACACCAGTCACATACACCAGTCACATACACCAGTCACATACACCGGTCACATACACCAGTCACATACACCAGTCACATACACCAGTCACATACACCAGTCACATACACCAGTCACATACACCAGTCACATACACCAGTCACTTACACCAGTCACATACACCAGTCACATACACCAATCACACACACCAGTCACATACACCAGTCACATACACCGGTCACATACACCAGTCACATACACCAGTCACATACACCAGTCAAATACACCAGTCACATACACCAGTCACACACACCAGTCACATACACCAGTCACATACACCAGTCACATACACCAGTCACATACACCAGTCACACACACCAGTCACATACACCAGTCACATACACCAGTCACATACACCAGTCACATACACCAGTCACATACACCAGTCACACACACCAGTCACATACACCAGTCACATACACCAGTCACATACACCAGTCACATACACCAGTCACATACACCAGTCACACAAACCAGTCACATACACCAGTCACATACACCAGTCACATACACCAGTCACATACACCAGTCACATACACCAGTCACATACACCAGTCACATACACCGGTCACATACACCAGTCACATACACCAGTAACTTACACCAGTCACATACACCAGTCACATACACCAGTCACATACACCAGTCACATACACCAGTTACATACACCAGTCACATACACCGGTCACATACACCAGTCACATACACCAGTTACTTACACCAGTCACTTACACCAGTCACATACACCAGTCACATACACCAGTCACATACACCAGTCACATACACCAGTCACATACACCAGTCACATACACCGGTCACATACACCAGTCACATACACCAGTAACTTACACCAGTCACTTACACCAGTCACATACACCAGTCACATACACCAGTCACATACACCAGTCACATACACCAGTCACATACACCGGTCACATACACCAGTCACATACACCAGTAACTTACACCAGTCACTTACACCAGTCACATACACCAGTCACATACACCAGTCACATACACCAGTCACATACACCAGTCACATACACCAGTCACATACACCGGTCACATACACAAGTCACATACACCAGTCACATACAACAGTCACACCAGTCACATACACCAGTCACTTACACCAGTCACATACACCAGTCACATACACCAGTCACATACACCAGTCACATACACCAGTCACTTACACCAGTCACATACACCAGTCACATAAACCAGTCACATACACCAGTCACTTACACCAGTCACATACACCAGTCACATACACCAGTCACTTACACCAGTCACATACACCAGTCACCTACACCAGTCACATACACCAGTCACTTACACCAGTCACATACACCAGTCACATACACCAGTCACATACACCAGTCACATACACCAGTAACTTACACCAGTCACTTACACCAGTCACATACACCAGACACTTACACCAGTCACATACATCAGTCACATACACCAGTCACATACACCAGTCACATACACCAGTCACGTACACCAGTCACATACACCAGTCACATACACCAGTCACATACACCAGTCACATACACCAGTAACTTACAATAGTCACATACACCAGTCACATACACCAGTCACATACACCAGTCACATACACCAGTCACATACACCATTCACATACACCAGTCACATACACCAGTAACTTACACCAGTCACATACACCAGTAACTTACACCAGTCACATACACCAGTCACATACACCAGTCACATACACCAGTCACATACACCAGTCACATACACCAGTCACTTACACCAGTCACTTACACCAGTAACTTACACCAGTCACATACACCAGTCACATACACCAGTCACATACACGAGTCACATACACCAGTCACATACACCAGTCACATACACCAGTCACATACACCAGTCACTTACACCTGTCACTTACACCAGTCACATACACCAGTCACATACACCAGTCACATACACCAGTCACTTACACCAGTCACTTAAACCAGTCACATACACCAGTCACATACACCAGTCACATACACCAGTCACTTACACCAGTCACTTACACCAGTCACATACACCAGTCACATACACCAGTCATTTACACAAGTCACTTACACCAGTCACATACACCACTCACATACACCAGTTACATACACCAGTCACTTACACCAGTCACATACACCAGTCACTTACACCAGTCACATACACCTGTCACATACACCAGTCACATACACCAGTCACTTAAACCAGTCACATACACCAGTCACATACACCAGTCACTTACACCAGTCACTTACAGTCACACCAGTACACCAGTCACATACACCAGTCACATACACCAGTCACTTACACCAGTCACATACACCAGTCACTTACACCAGTCACATACACCAGTCACATACACCAGTCACATACACCAGTCACATACAACAGTCACCAGTCACGCACCAGTCACACCAGTCCACGCCACCAGTCAGTCACATGATCGCCACCAGTCACATACACCAGTCACTTACACCAGTCACATACACCAGTCACATACACCAGTCACGCCACCCAGTCACATACCAGTACACGGTGCACCAGTCACATGCACCAGTCACATACGCCAGTCAGTTACATACACCAGTCACATACACCAGTCACTTACACCAGTCACATACACCAGTCACATACACCAGTCACCGCAGTCAATATGCACCAGTCATACCACCGTCACATACGCAGTCACCTTACCGCCGGTGATCACTACACCAGTCACATCACGCCACCGTCACGCCGCAGTCCTACCGCACAGTTCATACGCGAGTCACATCACCAGTCACGCCCCAGTCACATACACCAGTCATACACAGTCACCGCCAGTCACATACCAGTCGCCACCAGTCACATGCCACCGGTCACCGCCGCCAGTCACATTACGCAGTCACGTCACCACAAGTCACACACCAGTCACATACCGCCAGTCGCCACACCGCCAGTCCCAACCATACACTTTTAGTCACCAGTCACATACACCATGATCCGCCATGCACACCAGTCACGTACCACGGTCGCCACCAGTCACATACACCAGTACACCAGTGCCACCCGGCACCAGTCACGCCACGCAGTCATGCACCCAGTCACGCCCACGCAGTCACACCTGCCAGCCAGTCACATACGATCCACCGCCAATCCACAGTCATGCAGCCAGTCGCCGCAGTCAGCACCAGTCACATACACAGTCACTTGCCAGTCCGCCTGATTCGCGCAGTCCTAGTCACATACACCAGTCACATACACCAGTCACTTCACAGTACACACCAGTCACAGCCCTACACCAGTCAACACACACAGTCACATACCGCCAGTCACACACTACACCAGTCACGCCTACACACCAGTCAGCGCAGTACCCACCGGTCACATACACCAGGTCACATACACAGTCCACATACACGCAGTCACTTGCAGTCAGTCACCACCAGTCACATACACCAGTCACACACGCCAGTCACATACAGGTCATCACGCCAGTACACCAGTACGCCACCAGTCACATACGCCAGGTCACACCAGTCACATACACCAGTCACATGCACCAGTCACCGCCACGCCCAGTCACCATACACCAGTCCACATTACCACCGTCACATACACCAGGTCACATTGCACCAGTCCTCACATAC
>NW_027195039.1:245000-257500 GCF_038502225.1 Cherax quadricarinatus
CAGGTTTTGGAGGGCCTACCCTACCTGATGCTAACTTTCTTTTAGTGTCCACCTCCCATTTGTTAATGGCCCACTTTTGAACATCACCCATATGCCTACAGGCTTGCATGTGCAAGTTCCTGTTATAGGTGGTAGGATGTCTCTTATACCTTCGCCATGCTTTGTACTTAGCAGTAGCAGCCTCTCTACAACGAAAGCCAAACCAAGGCTGATCTGTAGGCTTTGTCACATATTGCCGGTGAGGAATGTGTTCTTGTTGCAGATTAAGGATGTGTCCAGTGAAGGCTTTCACTTGGTTGTAACATCCCCCTGGAGAAGAGCATTCCAGTCGGTGGTGGCGAGGCTCAGAGCAAAGGGCTGGCCAATTACCTCTTTCCCATAGCCAGGTTGTGCGTGTGGACTCCTCACCTCGTTCTGTTGGGATCTTAAGTGTGGTAAAAACAGCCTTGTGGTCAGACGATCCAACGTAGCCGAGGGGTTGACAAGTGACTATGCCTTCTGCCAGATCACTCACTACTGGTTCAAGGGAGGAGCCAGAGATATGAGTAGGGAAATCAACAAAGTTTCTCATGTCAAACTCTCTCTCTCTCTCTCTCTCTCTCTCTCTCTCTCTCTCTCTCTCTCTCTCTCTCTCTCTCTCTCTCTGTCTCTGTCTCTCTCTCTCTCTCTCTCTCTCTCTCTCTCTCTCTCTCTCTCTCTCTCTCTCTCTCTCTCTCTCTCTCTCTCTCTCTCTCTCTCTCTCTCTCTCTCTCTCTCTCTCTCTCTCTCTCTCTCTCTCTCTCTCTCTCTCTCTCTCTCTCTCTCTGTCTCTGTCTCTGTCTCTCTCTCTCTCTCTCTCTCTCTCTCTCTCTCTCTCTCTCTCTCTGTCTCTCTCTCTCTCTCTGTCTCTCTCATTCTCTTTCTCTCTCTCTCTCTCTCTGTCTCTCTCTCTCTGTCTCTCTCTGTCTCTCTGTCTCTGTCTCTCTGTCTCTCTGTCTCTCTGTCTCTCTCTGTCTCTCTCTGTCTCTCTGTCTCCCTCTCTCTGTCTCTCTGTCTCTCTCTCTCTCTCTCTCTCTCTCTCTCTCTCTCTCTCTCTCTCTCTCTCTCTCTCTCTCTCTCTCTCTCTTTTACACAGGGTTTGACAAGGTTAAGGATCCCTAACTTTATTGACAAGCTATTTACAGGTTAAGGATTCCTAACTTTATTGGCAAGCTAAGAGCTGTTACCTACATCAGCTCATTTGAAAGCATTTTTATTGTTATGAGACGTACAAGTAGGGAACAGGATGAAGTTGGAGCCATCTGTGGGCCAGCATTTTCATTTGATCAACTGACTTTATCTCGTTGACATCATTATACTGTACAAATGTGTTCCATACTCGAGTCATCCTGGGTATGTATGATCTCAAATGGAGTGATGTTCTGGAGAAGGGTACAGCCAGAGTGAAGTTGCTGCTTTCTGCCCGTTTTGTGGCATAAAAGCTTGTTTCACGCTGTCCTCGAAGTGGATCCAAGTGTGGTATTTTGACAATATTGGCCTTGTACATAACAGTAAGGCCACCCACATCCCTCCTATGTTGAAGGCTCTGCTGAAATGACAGATCTATCCAGGATGGGTCCAGGCGAGAGATGAGACGTCTTGTTCTGTTCTCTACTCTGTCAAGCAGTCGCAGATGAGAGGGGGGGCAGGCAAACCAAGAAAGTGGAGCTACTCAAGGTGTGAGCGTACTTGTGCCTCGTACAGGATCTTGCAACCCCTACTGTCAAGCAGATGGGAGATACGGCGAAGTGCTGTAAGCTTCCTGGCTGCCTTGTTTCCAAGATTTACAACATGGTTCTTCATGGTTAGTTTGGAGTCAAATTTCACCCCAAGAATATCAACTTCTTCTCCAGGTGCCAACATCCTCCCATTCATCCTTACTACTGCACCAGCATTACCATCATGGTGCCTAGAGACGATCATCATTTGCGTTTTCTCAGGTGCAAATGTTACTTGCCATCTATTTCCCCAAGCTGATACAGCTCTCAGCTGGTGATTGATGTAGCTTAGAGCAGCTGGCATTTCTTCTCTTGGATAAGTGAATGTCAGTGTACAGTCGTCTGCATATGCATATGATTCTGGGATGAGATGAAGAAGGTCGTTGAAGTAGACATTCCATAACAATGGACCCAGCACGCTTCCTTGTGGAACACTTGCCCCAATAGGATGTCTTGCTGATTCCGTTCCATTGAGAACTACACTTAGAGATCTACCATGAAGGTAATCACTGAGGAGACATAGCGTAGAGCCTGCAATTCCCAGTGCTTGAAGTTTTGCTAAGAGGCGCTGGTGCCACACCCGGTCGAAAGCGCCAGCAATGTCCAGTGCTACCACACAGCTGACTTTGGATTCATCCAGTGACTGGTGCCACTTAGTGGAGAGGTTTAACAACAGATCAGCAGCAGAGTAACCTTTCCTGAAGCCATATTGACGATCACAAAGTAGTGAGTGGTAGTCAAAAAACACTTAAGATCCCAACAGAACGAGGTGAGGAGTCCACGCGCACAACCTGGCTATGGGAAAGAGGTAATTGGCCAGCCCTTTGCTCTGAGTTCGCCACCACCGATTGGAATGCTCTTCTCCAAGGGGATGTTGACAACCAAGTGAAAGCCTTCACTGGACACATCCTTAATCTACAACAAGAACACATTCCTCACAGGCAATATGTGACGAAGCCTACAGATCAGCCTTGGTTTGGCTTTCGTTGTAGAGAGGCTGCTACTGCTAAGTACAAAGCATGGCGAAGGTATAAGAGACATCCTACCACCTATAACAGGAACTTGCACATGCAAGCCTGTAGGCATATGGGTGATGTTCAAAAGTGGGCCATTGCTAAATGGGAGGTGGACACTAAAAGAAAGTTAGCATCAGGTAGGGTAGGCTCCAAAACCTGGTGGTCCCTGGTCAAGGACAGACAAGGTTATCTGCCTGATGAACTTATTCCACCTCTAAATCGACAGGATGGGACCACCTCTACTAGTAGTCAAGAGAAGGAGGACCTCTTTGCTGAACACTTTGCTACCAAAATGCAAGTTCCTGATCCAGCAAGGGACCCTCCTTGGCTAGCTGCAAGAACTGTGTCAAAACTGTCAGTGGTGACAATAAGGCAGGAGGAGGTGCATTTCCTACTTAAATCGCTTGACCAAGAAAAGGCTGTGGGCCCAGACAAGTTGAGCCCAAGATTGTTGAGAAGATGTGCAGACCAGCTAGCAGCACCTCTAACTCGCATCTTTCAGCACTGCCTAGTACAGTGTAAATGGCCCTCTCTATGGAAAGAGGCAAATGTAGTCCCTGTTCACAAAAAGAAGAGCAGAGCAGAAATCAGCAACTACAGACCAGTGTCACTCCTGTCAATCACTGGTAAGATCCTTGAGACAATAATCTCAAGACAAATGACAGAGTTTTTTGACTACCACTCACTACTTTGTGATCGTCAATATGGCTTCAAGAAAGGTTACTCTGCTGCTGATCTGTTGTTAAACCTCTCCACTAAGTGGCACCAGTCACTGGATAAATCCAAAGTCAGCTGTGTGGTAGCACTGGACATTGCTGGCGCTTTCGACCGGGTGTGGCACCAGGGCCTCTTAGCAAAACTTCAAGCACTGGGAATTGCAGGCTCTACGCTATGTCTCCTCAGTGATTACCTTCATGGTAGATCTCTAAGTGTAGTTCTCAATGGAATGGAATCAGCAAGGCATCCTATTGGGGCAAGTGTTCCACAAGGAAGCGTGCTGGGTCCATTGTTATGGAATGTCTACTTCAACGACCTTCTTCATCTCATCCCAGAATCACATGCATATGCAGACGACTGTACACTGATATTCACTTATCCAAGAGAAGAAATGCCAGCTGCTCTAAGCTACATCAATCACCAGCTGAGAGCTATATCAGCTTGGGGAAATAGATGGCAAGTAACATTTGCACCTGAGAAAACGCAAATGATGATCGTCTCTAGGCACCATGATGGTAATGCTGGTGCAGTAGTAAGGATGAATGGAAGGATGTTGGCACCTGGAGAAGAAGTTGATATTCTTGGGGTGAAATTTGACTCCAAACTAACCATGAAGAACCATGTTGTAAATCTTGCAAACAAGGCAGCCAGGAAGCTTACAGCACTTCGCCGTATCTCCCATCTGCTTGACAGTAGGGGTTGCAAGATCCTGTACGAGACACAAGTACGCTCACACCTTGAGTATGCTCCACTTTCTTGGTTTGCCTGCCCCCCCCCTCATCTGCGGCTGCTTAACAGAGTAGAGAACAGAGCAAGACGTCTCATCTCTCGCCTGGACCCATCCTGGATAGATCTGTCATTTCAGCAGAGCCTTCAACATAGGAGGGATGTGGGTGGCCTTACTGTTTTGTACAAGGCCAATATTGTCAAAATACCACACTTGGATCCACTTCGAGGACAGCGTGAAACAAGCTTTTATGCCACAAGACGGGCAGAAAGCAGCAACTTCACTCTGGCTGTACCCTTCTCCAGAACATCACTCCATCTGAGATCATACATACCCAGGATGACTCGAGTATGGAACACATTCGTACAGCATAATGATGTCAACGAGATAAAGTCAGTTGATCAAATGAAAATGCTGGCCCACAGAGACAGAGAGAGAGAGAGAGAGAGAGAGAGAGAGACAGAGAGAGAGAACGCAACACATCTCAGATAAGAACCAGACACAGCAAATTGAAAAGATTTATGAAGGAGATTCAGAAGAGAGACGAGGAGAAGTCAGACAATATATTTCAACAGTGATAAAACTTGAGAGACTTAAACCTAGTATTTGGTTTAAGTTTTATATTTGTGTTTTATCATATTTATGACGCTTATGTCTCCTTAAGTTTGTTCAAGTTCTGTGAAGAAAGACTTGTTCTTGAAGAACTTTGAGGAATGATTGTAAGACAGTCAGGTGTTGACTGGTGTAAGTGACTGGTGTATGTGACTGGTGTAAGTGACTGGTGTATGTGACTGGTGTATGTGACTGGTGTATGTGACTGGTGTATGTGACTGGTGTATGTGACTGGTGTATGTGACTGGTGTATGTGACTGGTGTATGTGACCGGTGTATGTGACCGGTGTATGTGACTGGTGTATGTGACTGGTGTATGTGACTGGTGTATGTGACTGGTGTAAGTGACTGGTGTATGTGACTGGTGTAAGTGACTGGTGTATGTGACTGGTGTATGTGACTGGTGTATGTGACTGGTGTATGTGACCGGTGTATGTGACCGGTGTATGTGACTGGTGTATGTGACTGGTGTATGTGACTGGTGTATGTGACTGGTGTATGTGACCGGTGTATGTGACTGGTGTATGTGACTGGTGTATGTGACTGGTGTATGTGACTGATGTATGTGACTGGTGTATCTGACTGGTGTATGTGACTGGTGTATGTGACTGGTGTATGTGACTGGTGTATGTGACTGGTGTATGTGACTGATGTATGTGACTGATGTATGTGACTGGTGTATGTGACTGGTGTATGTGATTGGTGTATGTGACTGGTGTATGTGACTGGTGTATGTGACTGGTGTATGTGACTGATGTATGTGACTGGTGTATGTGACTGGTGTATGTGACTGGTGTATGTGACTGATGTATGTGACTGGTGTATGTGACCGGTGTATGTGACTGGTGTATGTGACTGTTGTATGTGACTGATGTATGCGACTGGTGTATGTGACTGGTGTATGTGACTCATGTAAGTGACTGGTGTATGTGACTGGTGTATGTGACTGGTGTATGTGACTGATGTATGTGACTGGTGTATGTGACTGGTGTATGTGACTGGTGTATGTGACTGGTGTATGTGACTGGTGTATGTGACTGGTGTATGTGACTGGTGTTAGTGACTGGTGTATGTGACTGGTGTAAGTGACTGGTGTATGTGACTGGTGTATGTGACTGGTGTATGTGACTGGTGTATGTGACTGGTGTATGTGACTGGTGTATGTGACTGGTGTAAGTGACTGGTGTATGTGACTGGTGTATGTGACTGGTGTATGTGACTGGTGTATATGACTGGTGTATGTGACTGGTGTAAGTGACTGGTGTATGTGACTGGTGTATGTGACTGGTGTGACTGGTGTATGTGACTGGTGTATGTGACTGGTGTATGTGACTGGTGTATGTGACTGGTGTATGTGACTGGTGTAAGTGACTGGTGTATGTGACTGGTGTATGTGACTGGTGTGACTGGTGTATGTGACTGGTGTATGTGAATGGTGTAAGTGACTGGTGTATGTGACTGGTGAAAGTGACTGGTGTAAGTGACTGGTGTGACTGGTGTATGTGACTGGTGTATGTGACTGGTGTAAGTGACTGGTGTATGTGACTGGTGTATGTGACCGGTGTATGTGACTGGTGTATGTGACTGGTGTATGTGACTGGTGTATGTGACTGGTGTAAGTGACTGGTGTATGTGACTGGTGTATGTGACTGGTGAAAGTGACTGGTGTAAGTGACTGGTGTATGTGACTGGTGTATGTGACCGGTGTATGTGACTGGTGTATGTGACTGGTGTATGGGACTGGTGTATGTGACCGGTGTATGTGACTGGTGTATGTGACTGGTGTAGGTGACTGGTGAAAGTGACTGGTGTAAGTGACTGGTGTATGTGACTGGTGTATGTGACCGGTGTATGTGACTGGTGTAAGTGACTGGTGTATGTGACTGGTGTATGTGACCGGTGTATGTGACTGGTGTATGTGACTGGTGTTAGTGACTGGTGTATGTGACTAGTGTATGTGACTGGTGTATGTGACTGGTGTATGTGACTGGTGTAAGTGACTGGTGTATGTGACTGGTGTATGTGACCGGTGTATGTGACTGGTGTATGTGACTGGTGTATGTGACTGGTGTATGTGACTGGTGTATGTGACTGGTGTATGTTACTGGTGTTAGTGACTGGTGTATGTGACTGGTGTATGTAACTGGTGTATGTGACTGGTGTATGTGACTGGTGTTAGTGACTGGTGTATGTGACTGGTGTATGTGACTGGTGTATGTGACTGGTGTTAGTGACTGGTGTATGTGACTAGTGTATGTGACTGGTGTATGTGACTGGTGTATGTGACTGCTGTATGTGACTGCTGTATGTGTCTGGTGTATGTGACTGGTGCATGTGACTGGTGTATGTGACTGGTGTTAGTGACTGGTGTATGTGACCGGTGTATGTGACTGGTGTATGTGACTGGTGTATGTGACTGGTGTATGTGACTGGTGTTAGTGACTATGTATGTGACTGGTGTATGTGACTGGTGTTAGTGACTATGTATGTGACTGGTGTGTGTGACTGGTGTATGTGACGGGTGTATGTGACTGGTGTATGTGACTGGTGTTAGTGACTATGTATGTGACTGGTGTATGTGACTGGTGTTAGTGACTGGTGTATGTGACTGGTGTTAGTGACTGGTGTATGTGACAGGTGTATGTGACTGGTGTATGTGACTGGTGTTAGTGACTGGTGTATGTGACCGGTGTATGTGACTGGTGTATGTGACTGGTGTATGTGACTGGTGTATGTGACTGGTGTTAGTGACTGGTGTATGTGACTGGTGTATGTGACTGGTGTATGTGACTGGTGTTAGTGATCGGTGTATGTGACTGGTGTATGTGGCTGGTGTATGTGACGGGTGTATGTGATTGGTGTATGTGACTGGTGTTAGTGACTCGTGTATGTGACTGGTGTATGTAACTGGTGTATGTGACTGGTGTATGTGACTGGTGTTAGTGACTGGTGTATGTGACTGGTGTTAGTGACTGGTGTATGTGACTGGTGTATGTGACTGGTGTATGTGACTGGTGTTAGTGACTGGTGTATGTGACCGGTGTATGTGACTGGTGTATGTGACTGGTGTATGTGACTGGTGTATGTGACTGGTGTTAGTGACTGGTGTATGTGACTGGTGGTAGTGACTGGTGTATGTGACTGGTGTATGTGACTGGTGTATGTGACTGGTGTATGTGACTGGTGTTAGTGATTGGTGTATGTGACTGGTGTATGTGACTGGTGTATGCGACTGGTGTATGTGACTGGTGTATGTGACTGGTGTATGTGACTGGTGTTAGTGACTGGTGTATGTGACTGGTGTATGTAACTGGTGTATGTGACTGGTGTATGTGACTGGTGTTAGTGACTGGTGTATGTGACTGGTGTATGTGACTGGTGTTAGTGACTGGTGTATGTGACTGGTGTATGTGACTGGTGTATGTGACTGGTGTTAGTGACTGGTGTATATGACTGGTGTATGTGACTGGTGTATGTGACTGGTGTTAGTGACTGGTGTATGTGACTGGTGCATGTGACTGGTGTGTGTGACTGGTGTATGTGACTGGTGTATGTGACTGGTGTATGTGACTGGTGTATGTGACTGGTGTTAGTGACTGGTGTATGTGACTGGTGTATGTGACTGGTGTTAGTGAATGGTGTATGTGACTGGTGTATGTGACTGGTGTATGTGACTGGTGTATGTGACTGGTGTATGTGATTGGTGTTAGTGACTGGTGTATGTGACTGGTGTTAGTGACTGGTGTATGTGACTGGTGTATGTGACTGGTGTTAGTGACTGGTGTATGTGACTGGTGTATGTGACTGGTGTATGTGACTGGTGTATGTGACTGGTGTATGTGACTGGTGTTAGTGACTGGTGTATGTGACCGGTGTATGTGACTGGTGTATGTGACTGGTGTATGTGACTGGTGTATGTGACTGGTGTTAGTGACTGGTGTATGTGACTGGTGTATGTGACTGGTGTATGTGACTGGTGTATGTGACTGGTGTTAGTGACTGGTGTATGTGACTGGTGTATGTGACTGGTGTTAGTGAATGGTGTATGTGACTGGTGTATGTGACTGGTGTATGTGACTGGTGTATGTGACTGGTGTATGTGATTCGTGTTAGTGACTGGTGTATGTGACTGGTGTTAGTGACTGGTGTATGTGACTGGTGTATGTGACTGGTGTTAGTGACTGGTGTATGTGACTGGTGTATGTGACTGGTGTATGTGACTGGTGTATGTGACTGGTGTATGTGACTGGTGTATGTGACTGGTGTATGTGACCGGTGTATGTGACTGGTGTATGTGACTGGTGTATGTGACTGGTGTATGTGACTGGTGTTAGTGACTATGTATGTGACTGGTGTATGTGACTGGTGTTAGTGACTATGTATGTGACTGGTGTATGTGACTGGTGTATGTGACTGGTGTATGTGACTGGTGTTAGTGACTATGTATGTGACTGGTGTATGTGACTGGTGTTAGTGACTGGTGTATGTGACTGGTGTTAGTGACTGGTGTATGTGACTGGTGTATGTGACTGGTGTATGTGACTGGTGTTAGTGACTGGTGTATGTGACCGGTGTATGTGACTGGTGTATGTGACTGGTGTATGTGACTGGTGTATGTGACCGGTGTATGTGACTGGTGTATGTGACTGGTGTATGTGACTGGTGTTAGTGACTGGTGTATGTGACTGGTGTATGTGACTGGTGTTAGTGACTGGTGTATGTGACTGGTGTGTGTGACTGGTGTATGTGACTGGTGTATGTGACTGGTGTATGTGACTGGTGTATGTGACTGGTGTATGTGACTGGTGTTAGTGACTGGTGTATGTGACCGGTGTATGTGACTGGTGTATGTGACTGGTGTATGTGACTGGTGTATGTGACTGGTGTTAGTGACTATGTATGTGACTGGTGTATGTGACTGGTGTTAGTGACTATGTATGTGACTGGTGTATGTGACTGGTGTATGTGACTGGTGTATGTGACTGGTGTTAGTGACTATGTATGTGACTGGTGTATGTGACTGGTGTTAGTGACTGGTGTATGTGACTGGTGTTAGTGACTGGTGTATGTGACTGGTGTATGTGACTGGTGTATGTGACTGGTGTTAGTGACTGGTGTATGTGACCGGTGTATGTGACTGGTGTATGTGACTGGTGTATGTGACTGGTGTATGTGACCGGTGTATGTGACTGGTGTATGTGACTGGTGTATGTGACTGGTGTATGTGACTGGTGTTAGTGACTGGTGTATGTGACTGGTGTTAGTGACTGGTGTATGTGACTGGTGTATGTGACTGGTGTATGTGACTGGTGTATGTGACTGGTGTATGTGACTGGTGTATGTGACTGGTGTATGTGACTGGTGAAAGTGACTGGTGTAAGTGACTGGTGTATGTGACTGGTGTATGTGACCGGTGTATGTGACTGGTGTATGTGACTGGTGTATGTGACTGGTGAATGTGACCGGTGTATGTGACTGGTGTATGTGACTGGTGTATGTGACTGGTGAAAGTGACTGGTGTAAGTGACTGGTGTATGTGACTGGTGTATGTGACCGGTGTATGTGACTGGTGT
This sequence comes from Cherax quadricarinatus, assembly GCF_038502225.1. NCBI lineage: Eukaryota > Metazoa > Arthropoda > Malacostraca > Decapoda > Parastacidae > Cherax > Cherax quadricarinatus. Next base: position 255,382 of record NW_027195039.1, read on the forward strand.
AAGTGACTGGTGTATGTGAATGGTGTATGTGACCGGTGTATGTGACTGGTGTATGTGACTGGTGTATGTGACTGGTGTATGTGACTGGTGTAAGTGACTGGTGTAAGTGACTGGTGTATGTGACTGGTGTATGTGACCGATGTATGTGACTGGTGTATGTGACTGGTGTTAGTGACTGGTGTATGTGACTGGTGTATGTGACTGGTGTATGTGACTGGTGTATGTGACTGGTGTATGTGACTGGTGTATGTGACTGGTGTTAGTGACTGGTGTATGTGACTGGTGTATGTAACTGGTGTATGTGACTGGTGTATGTGACTGGTGTTAGTGACTGGTGTATGTGACTGGTGTATGTGACTGGTGTATGTGAATGGTGTATGTGACTGGTGTATGTGTCTGGTGTATGTGACTGGTGCATGTGACTGGTGTATGTGACTGGTGTTAGTGACTGGTGTATGTGACCGGTGTATGTGACTGGTGTATGTGACTGGTGTATGTGACTGGTGTATGTGACTGGTGTTAGTGACTATGTATGTGACTGGTGTATGTGACTGGTGTTAGTGACTGGTGTATGTGACTGGTGTTAGTGACTGGTGTATGTGACTGGTGTATGTGACTGGTGTATGTGACTGGTGTTAGTGACTGGTGTATGTGACCGGTGTATGTTACTGGTGTATGTGACTGGTGTATGTGACTGGTGTATGTGACTGGTGTTAGTGACTGGTGTATGTGACTGGTGTTAGTGACTGGTGTATGTGACTGGTGTATGTGACTGGTGTATGTGACTGGTGTATGTGACTGGTGTTAGTGATTGGTGTATGTGACTGGTGTATGTGACTGGTGTATGTGACTGGTGTATGTGACTGGTGTATGTGACTGGTGTTAGTGACTGGTGTATGTGACTGGTGTATGTGACTGGTGTATGTGACTGGTGTATGTGACTGGTGTTAGTGATTGGTGTATGTGACTGGTGTATGTGACTGGTGTATGTGACTGGTGTATGTGACTGGTGTATGTGACTGGTGTATGTGACTGGTGTATGTGACTGGTGTATGTGACCGGTGTATGTGACTGGTGTATGTGACTGGTGTATGTGACTGGTGTATGTGACCGGTGTATGTGACTGGTGTATGTGACTGGTGTATGTGACTGGTGAAAGTGACTGATGTAAGTGACTGTTGTATGTGACTGGTGTATGTGACCGGTGTATGTGACTGGTGTAAGTGACTGGTGTATGTGAATGGTGTATGTGACCGGTGTATGTGACTGGTGTATGTGACTGGTGTATGTGACTGGTGTATGTGACTGGTGTAAGTGACTGGTGTAAGTGACTGGTGTATGTGACTGGTGTATGTGACCGGTGTATGTGACTGGTGTATGTGACTGGTGTTAGTGACTGGTGTATGTGACTGGTGTATGTGACTGGTGTATGTGACTGGTGTATGTGACTGGTGTTAATGATTGGTGTATGTGACTGGTGTATGTGACTGGTGTATGTGACTAGTGTATGTGACTGGTGTATGTGACTGGTGTATGTGACTGGTGTTAGTGACTGGTGTATGTGACTGGTGTATGTAACTGGTGTATGTGTCTGGTGTATGTGACTGGTGTTAGTGACTGGTGTATGTGACTGGTGTATGTGACTGGTGTTAGTGACTGGTGTATGTGACTGGTGTATGTGACTGGTGTATGTGACTGGTGTTAGTGACTGGTGTATATGACTGGTGTATGTGACTGGTGTATGTGACTGGTGTTAGTGACTGGTGTATGTGACTGGTGTATGTGACTGGTGTATGTGACTGGTGTATGTGACTGGTGTATGTGACTGGTGTTAGTGACTGGTGTATGTGACTGGTGTATGTGACTGGTGTTAGTGAATGGTGTATGTGACTGGTGTATGTGACTGGTGTATGTGACTGGTGTATGTGACTGGTGTATGTGATTGGTGTTAGTGACTGGTGTATGTGACTGGTGTTAGTGACTGGTGTATGTGACTGGTGTATGTGACTGGTGTTAGTGACTGGTGTATGTGACTGGTGTATGTGACTGGTGTATGTGACTGGTGTATGTGACTGGTGTATGTGACTGGTGTTAGTGACTGGTGTATGTGACCGGTGTA